>NC_069500.1:302251011-302301011 GCF_027579735.1 Bombina bombina | reverse complement strand
TAGCACAAAGCGGCAGAACAAGTTAAACAATGTATTAAGTTTATTAAGGTGAGTTTGCGGTGCAGGTGTGTATACTACGTCCCCGTAATCCATGATAGGCATCAGCATTTGCTGTACAATCTTTTCCTTTACTGTAGGGCTGAGGCAAGATTTGTTTCTGTACAGGGCACCTAGTTTTGGATAAAGATTAGATGCATTTTTTTCTAATTGGAGGCCAACAGATAGATTAGGGTCTAACAACATACCCAAGTATTTGAAAGAGTGGACTGCGGTCAGTGTGCAATTGGATTTTGTTTTGATGCATAGATGGGAATTTTTTAATTTGTAATTTAGGTCTCATTCCAAAGATCATTGTGAGAATTTTGTCAGTGTTTAGGAAGAGATTGTTTTTAGAGATCCACTTTTCTACCTCTGTGAACTGGTCTTGGAGCACTGCTTCAAGCTGCAGCAGATTGGAATTGTTTGCATAGATTACCATGTCATCTGCATACATGTGAACAGTTGAGGATTTGCAGATCATTTATAAATAATGTGAATAGTAGGGGGCCGAGGATGGAACCTTGGGGAACACCACACGTGACTGGGAGAGGGAGGGAGTCACTGTTAGAAATGGAGACATACTGTGATCGATCCGATACATATGATCGAAACCAGGTTAACGGACGATCAGCAATACCAGAGTTTTTTAGTTTGAGCAGTAGTATGTTGTGGTCTACTGTGTCAAAGGCCTTTGCAAAATCAAGGAAAATAGCTCCAGTTAGGTCTCCTTGTTCCATGCCAGTTTGGATGTCGTTGCAAACTTTTAGGAGGGCAGTTGTAGTGGATACACCCCAACAGGTAATATGGTTCATTGGGAACAAATTAAAGGAGATAAAAAAAATAGGGTACATTGTCCCTTTAACTTAAAGGGACTGTAAAATTGTTTATTTTCTTTGTGTTTGGAACTTTTTAATTTTTTTTTTTTCATCTACTTAGAAAAAAAATAAAGCAGTGAATATTGTGTTTAGCATACTGTTCTATATTGTGCTCTTTCCTTTGCATGGTATATTTTTTTTAGACTAAAGTTTACATTTTAAAGAGGTGTGTGTGTGTGTGTGTGTGTGTATATGTGTATGTGTATATATTTATATTAAAATATATTATATATGCTCAATTTCCTCTCTTTCAAATACAGTATAGAGATTTTTATATTTACAATAGAAGTTGTATATTCTGAAGTGATGGTGGTAGTTATTTAACTTGGCATTTCCAAATGTATACATTAAATATATTCACTTGTTGCTTTTTTTGGCCAGTCATAATTGTTAGATTATAGGGATTTGTTTTACTGGTTGAATCCTGGAATTATGATGTTTTTAGTGTTCAGAGAATGTTTGCATATCACTTTTCATTTTATACAGCTCCACCATTTTTAAAAGTAAGGCATTAAATAGACTGATTGCACCTCAATTTAAACAAAGGTCATTTTGGTAATTGGCATAGTGGTTTTTTTTTTTTTTTTATGTGAATACAGGGATAAAGCTCTATTCATGTATAAATTGTCCCACTACATAGCAAATTAATTTGAATTTTAAGAGGATGTGATTTTTTTTTCCCCAGTGAAATTCAAAGTTCAGGTTTTTGTTAGAACCTTTGGAAAAATGTGGAAACATTGACCAAGCTGTTTTGCATTGTAGGTATAGCCATGAGTAAAATACTATGGGGTCGATTTTATCAAACTCTTCGTCAGGTTTCGCCTGCCTATTGCAGTCTGTATTTAACAAGCAGCGGTCCCTAACCTTTTAGCCACCTTTAAGGTGGCAAATTTCAGTTTCCCCAGTCTCGTCCGCCCGGCGAGATTGACAGCTCCTGCTCGCGTGTAAATTCAGTAAAGATATCATAAATATAGTATTTCCTTCTTTCTAAACCATCTTTACTCATAACTATGGGGTTTCTAGTCATTTAAAGGGATACTGAAACCCAATTTTTTTGTTTCGTGATTCAGATAGAGCATGGGATTTTAAGCAACTTTCTAATTTACTCCTATTCTCTTGGTATCTTCATTTGAAAAGTAAGAATGTAAGTTTAGATGCCAGCCCATTTTTGTTGAACAACCTAGGTTGTTCTTGCTGATTGGTGGAATAATTTAACTGACCAATAAACAAGTGCTGTCCAGGGTCTGAACCAAAAAATAGCTTAGATGCCTTCTTTTTCAAATAAATATAGCAAGAGAACGAAGAAAAATTAATAATAGGATTAAATTAGAAAGTTGCTTAAAATTGCATGCTCTATCTGAATCACGAAAGAAAAAAAAAATGGGTTCAGTGTCCCTTTGGACAGAACTTTACACTTACAGAACTTTACACATACTCTGTATAAGTGTTAATATATCTGACCCTAGTATTAATTTTGGTGGATTATGTTAAAACCTTTTCTCATAATTTTACATTTTCTTCTAAAATTTTTCTAGATACAAAAATATAGTAACTTTGCAATCATAATGGACATTATTTTTTTAAATAAAAAAATATAAAAACTTTATTGGTTGCCATAAAGGTAAATTTGAGTTTTAAGAGGTTTCTTATGGATTTGTATGTTTGTTTTAGAGCCGGTGAACTCTTGCCCTTTGTGATGACCCTAGAAAGCACATAATAAGCACTTTGAAGGGTTAACTATGTAGTGGTCTATTTAACAACCTGCAGGCTCATTTTACAAAGTATACAGCCAGACCAAATTATTTTTGGATTTCCTTTTACCTCCTTGGCTGGATATTTCTTAATGGCTCATGTTAAAAAGCAATAATGATGTTTGAATTGGAAGGGTTTGGTCTTTTGGTTCTCATTCTTCATACAGAACTGTTTGTTTGTGTGTGGTTCACCGCACTACATGGATAATGCTATCAAATCTGGGCTTTATTATAGACTTATAACTGCAGTGCAGCAGCACTTTTCTTGTTGTGTGTTCCGTCTGAGATTCATTTTCCTGCCAGCTTTATCTCTGATGTAAATAAAATGCAAGCTTAAAGCCATTGCTGTGTTGTAAGGAGAAAAGTGGGAACCATGAAGGGCTTTAAATAGATTATCAAGCATTACAAAGCAAGGCTATTTTATACAAACCCTTCAATTTGCCTCAAAATTGCAGATAAATATTATGTACCATATAATATTGCTCTAGCAGACAAGATGAAAAGTATTTTATACTGAAGAATTTAAAAACAAATGAAGCTCTTTCTATAGATTTTGAGATTACTTTTTTCTTTCACAATTAACGTTATGCCTAATTATGTGTATGTTGCATGTTTGACAGTTTAATTGTTGTACTGTATTGTTACTGAGACCAGAATATCGCTAAAATATAATTGCAATTATTTGAGAGGGTATTACCTTGAGCAAATTCCTATTTTTATTTTAGTTTTTGTCTTTTGTCTCACAATGTGACACACAATAAGTCCCTTTTTGAGGGGACACACTATTTTAGAACCACTACTAAATATATGACTTATCTGCTGGATCAAATTTACACAAAAGAAACAACCACCACTGACAAAGTACATTTTCCAAATGTAATCTCATTATATTTGTTAGCCATACTCTTAAAGTATGGCTAACATAAATATAATGTACATAGATGTAATTGTACACTAGATTTTTCTTTGCATACATGTTTAGATGATCCATTATTATATAGCCCATCTGGAGCATTTTTGTAACTATATAGTTTTGCTTATTTTTTAATAACATTGTGCTGATTTTCAGACTCTTAACCAAGCCCCAAAATATCAGATGTAGACCCACGTCTACAGGCTCCTGCTGCTCTTGTTTGTGTAATCTGTTTTATACAGGGAAGGGGGCAGGGGGTGTCTGCTCTTACAGCTTTTTCAACCCCTTTTACTGGGTGTCCCAGCCTAACCTTATTAACAGTGCTAAACTGGGAGCTTCTAAGTAAGTTTTTAAAAAGCTTTTATACTTTAGTTTTTAGATCAATAGCTTTGCATATTTTTATTTATAGTATGGTCTATTACATTTAGTTATATGAAAATTGGTGTACACTGTCCCTTTAATTAAATATTACATTGCAAAGTCAATGTTAAATATAGCTTAAAGATTTTAATGAAGTACTTTATTAACATGAAAAGTATTTGCTATATTAACATGAAGGAATATAGAAGGTCAAATATAACATAAGGAATTGTGAAGGTCATTTTTTTTGATAATTGTTTGCTATTTTTCTTAAAGTGCCTTGCTATACTTCATTAACTTGAATTTGTACCACTATACAAATATTGAGTGATGACCAATTTTATTTAATTTTACTGCCAGAGTGGATCTTAAGTGCAAACACTAAAGCATGTGTAGTATTTTTTTCTTAGCTATACTTCATTTGAAATCTTCATTTACATAAAATGAATTAACTGAAGAATTAAATAATCTCTCTCCACACTCAAACCTTAGTTTGGCACCAACAGTATATATTTACAACTGCCTTAGTCCCATACTGCAACTCATGTTTTTTAAATTAGTTCCTGACATGACATAACATACCTATTTTGACAGTAACTCTGGGGAAGACTTTGATTTCAGGTAGTGCAAAATATGGTCATGCACTAAATGTTGAAATCTATTCATACAGGCTTGTCAAATCAAGCCTTAACCTAGCTTAGGGAGGTGGGAAACTAGTGAGAGATCAGCCATTTGTAATCGATTTTGACTAGAGCTATTGGAATCTGCAGTTGTGTGACTTTGGTGCTTCTGTGAGCAAGTCACTAATGCAAATCAATCAGCCAGTTATACATGTGTTGTTATTTTAATTGTTCAAATTCTGTAATTATTAGACTTTTTTGTTATAATTAAATAAGGGTAACCATTCCGAAACAAATGCCTAAGATATATAGCAATTGAGGGGAATAAAATTGGTCTTCATCCCTTTACATCACAATGTTATGTTTTTCTGGTTTCTGTTGCTTAAATAGTTTGCAGTGTAATTGAATGGTATGTATTGTATTTAACAAGCTGGCTGAGTCATGGATTTTTAAGCTTCTCTCCCTTTTTTTTCCCCCTCCTTCTTCCATCGCTTAAGTCATTGTTTCCTAGCTGTATGCTGTTATTACTCAGATGTGACTGACAGAATTGCATGCTGTACACTGAAGCATATTCATTTTCATCTAGTACCCGTTTATTGCCTTGAGCACTGTAAATCTGTCAGCTCTTCACAATACTTTCACCTCTTTCTTCATTTGCTCCAGCTTCTAGTTTGACAACATTCCCCTGAGGCAGAATCCTAATCTGCTTCCAATTAGTTGCAAAATATGACTTACATTTCTGCATTTTAACTGCTGTTTTACACACACACTTCTAGAAACAAATTAATACTTTGGAATATTAATCCTTTTTTTTTTTTTTTTTTCTGAGTTCTTGAATTTCTTTTCTCTGAAAGTTTCCATCTGCTTTCAAGTGACTTCTCTTGCTCCCATCTTTGCTGTCACTAGACTCTCATATGTTGACGAGAATTAAAATGGTTTTGTACAGACAAAGTCATCTTCTTGCTAACTTGATTAAATTGTATTGTGCAGAATCTGAGTAGAAATCATTTGTGGCGCATATCTAGATCAAATGGATTTTTACCTGATCTAGAAACAAGAATGAGTTTGATTCATTGTCCTTAGGAGGAATATTATGATAAAGTATTTTAATGACTGTAATCTTCCAAATTCTTGGTTTGTAAGTCTCATCTATTAAACATATTGGCTGCTGATGGCAGTCCATTTCATTCTTTCATCCTTTTGCTTTAAACCCCCCCAAAAAAAACATCTTTGCGCTAAAGCAGACTGCAGTGAGATTAGCTAAAAGCATATTAAGCTGCAATAAGAAAGTACTCTAATGCATTAGAGCAATATTCTTTGCCTATAACTGCAAAAGGGTTAAGCACATCTTTAAAGGGACATTGTACACTAGATTTTTTTTTTTGCATAAATGTTTTGTAGATGATTAATTTATATAGCCCATCTGGGTGTTTTTGTGTGAATGTATAGTCTTGCTTATTTTATATAACATTGTGCTGATTTTCAGACTTATAACCAAGCTTTAAAATATCAAGTGTAGAATGAAGTCTACAGATTTCTATTTTTTTTGTTTGTATAATGGGTCTTTTCATATGCAGGGGAGGGGGAAGTATCTGCTCTTCCTGCTTTCCTAACCCCTTTCAACGTGTGTCTCATCATCATCTCACCAACAGTGCTAAACTGGGGTCTTCTAAGTAAGTCTTTAAAATGTATTCTACTGGATTTTTATATCAGTGTCTGTGCATATTCACATTTATATTAGTGTCTATTACATGCAATTATATGACAATTGGTGCATACTGTCCCTTTTTAAAGACCACTCTTGAGGGCATTAACTACTGGTCTGTATCTTAGAATTCAGGGGCAGCATATGTGCCTAGCCACCAATCACCAACTGTGTTGAGTTTAGGATCTGCAGTGTGCTCTCACTCTGCCTGTATCTTTAAACACGTTGCTTGTGATAAATACATAGGTAGTGGTAAGGTAGTGGTAAACAGTAGTATAATAATAATAATAATAATAATAATAATAATAAAATGTTCTGACACATTGGATAATTTTCTTATTAAACCTTTACATCCAGTGAGAATTCACTAGATTTTTTTTTAACGCAATTTGTTTGTCTGTGGTATCCAAGCAGTTAAATGAGTGTAGCTGTCTCTCCTTCTCATATTATACATTAGAAATGGTGGTATGCAAACTAACATGATTGGCATGAAAAGCTGTTGGGAGTTTAATTGCAGTGTGAATCATATTATGTTCAGGGCCGTGCATTAATTTTATCTGCACTAAAGCAGTAGCTAAATTTGCAGGTGTAAATCTGTAGTAGAGCTTAGCGCTGTAGTCTGGGGCTTACATGATTGATGTCATCAGCAATAACAACCTTGAAGAGGTTTTGAAGAATTTCATTGCAACAAATTGGATTTGAGGTGGCTAAGTACCAATAAGTTATAAAATAAATTGCACATAGATGTGTGCTGACATTTGAAACCTAAAATAGACATTACTGCTTATATATCTCAGATAAGGAATGTCTAAGCTTTTTTAAAAACATAACCCTTTTGGGGTATAATTTGCAGTCTAAGTGTTATTATTATTGCAGTGTGTATGTATGTGTGTATATGTATATGTGTATATATATATATATATATATATATATATATATATATATATATATATATATATATATATATATATATATATATATATATATATATATATATATAATTACTGGAGTTAATCTTGCAGGAACAGAAACTCTCATCCTTCAACATTCTACACATTGATTGTTTGATCAGTACAGGAATCAATTTATTATTATATATATGTAGATATTTTGCAAAGCAGTGATTAACAGCTGATATATACTGTATATTTACAACTATGACTATAATATACATACAAATATAAAAAATATGACCAGTGAATTTTTTATATTCTCTCATTTCAAGAGTAAGACCTTTTTATTAACATGTTTTGAAATTATTACTATCTGTATTTTGTAAGCACTCTTTATAAATCAAACTGAGCTGAAACTAGGGAATGTATATAAGGGAAAAATCTTTGCAAGTGTTTGGAGGAAACATTGGATTGTACAAAAAGTATTCTTTAAAATCTTTAAATTACACATTATTATATTTCAAGCATAGTGTAAAGTAAATAACAGATATTTTGTTGCAAAGTGTAAAGAATCACAGTGGTAGAAAGAATAGTGCTTCAATTCCATCTGTTTGATCTCTTTCAAAATGTGCCAATGCATTTTTTTAAACTTATTGAAAATTATTTTGCTTGCTAACTGAGTGGATTATTTTCCTTTCAATAGTATTGTTTCTGTATGCTCTGCAACAATAACTAACAGAATTTTACAATTCAAGTACAATAAGTGTATTTGTCATTTTGCTGTAATTGACAGAGTGACTCTGAGTACTTCAACAGAGCAAGCACAGTTCCTGTTTTTTACTTTTTTTCCCCCCATTATTAATTCTGCAGGCAAAAGCCGTGGTGCTTCTGAGAAGCATTTAATGCTTTTGTTGACGGATTACAGTTTTATAAACTCTAAATGAGCTTATTGCCTTTTAACCATCATGAGTACTAAATAATAGAAAACCTATGAGTCTGCAGATTGGATGACTGCCAAGCACCTACAACAAGAAAGAGAGAGGGGGAAAAAAAAGAGAGAAAATGAATAGTTTAATTGTAGAGCAAATCATTTGTTTATAGATTAAGACCTAGTTGGTTGCCAACTGTTAGGGACAAAGAGGTTAAAGAATAAGGCGCTGAGGTACAGGAAATAAATGTCTGGCTTTAGATTTTGTCACTGTTGTGGCATTGCTCCCTCCCTGCAGAAGAGAATCAGGAGTAATGGTTTGTGAGGACCCTACTTCTAAGCCTTCTGGGTGTCGTAGAATAACAAAAGGATGGGGGCAGGGAATGGAGTACATTTGCTTATTCTGTCTGAGTGGAACTAGATAAGCCTGGTTACTCCCAGCAATTGCACACCAGTTGTTGGCAGAAGGACTTGCCTCTTTTGTTTAACTGTCTGAATTAAAACAAAAATGTGAGAAAAAAAATTGCTTTGTGTGTCTGAACAAACAAAACACTCACTAAGTACTGCAATTTAGTCTGTTCAGGGAGATGTGAGCATAGATAGCAAGGGAATCATTTAGGGTTTTTTTTTTGTCTGTGTTTAGGCACAAATGTTGAATTTGATGCATTTTTAATACTTCTAATGTGTCTTTAGTGTTTTCTCCCTGACTGTCTCAATCTTTCTCATCTATTTATCTATCTCTATCTATAGCACTGATTTTCAAACCTGTCCTCAGACCTCCCTAACAGGCCAGATTTTGAGGATATATGTGCTGGTGAAATAATCATTTTATTAGTAAACATGGTTATTTTACATGCTCTCATCCAAGGTAATCCAGAAAATTATTATTATTATTATTATTATTATTATTAGATTGTACTTATAAAGAGCCAACAAATGTCCCAGCACTGTCTGGGGTGGATGCAATTGATATAATGATACAGTTCTTTCAAAGATACGACAAAATGTGTCAATCAAAAACAGGAGGAATTGAGTGCCCTATTCCCGTGGGAATTTACAATCTAGAAGTGTACGAGGGTGAGGACTGCAAGGGTGAGAATTATGTTAATATAGAGTTAGATTAAGGCAATTATTAGGTAAATGGCATTCAATTGTTACCGAGTTTGGTGGTAAGCTTCCTAGAACAAAAATGTCTTTTAGGGAGCATTTAAAAAAAGACAGATTAGGGGAAAGTCTGACAGCAGGAGGAAGTGCTTTCCAGTGGGTTGGTGCTGCATGAGAGAAGTCCTTTAGTCAAGCATGGGAAGAGGTGATGATAGAAGATGCAAGGACCCTAGGGGATGGGCCAAAGTATATGTGTTGATTATTAAGGATAGGTAGTGGGAGCAGCATTAGTAAGGGCTTTGTAGGTCAGGGTGAGATTTTTGATTCTGCTGTGAATGGGGAGCCAGTGAAGGGACTCACAGAGAGGTGCAGCAGATACAACGCAACAGGAAAAGTGGATTAGCCTGGCAGAGGCATTTAGGATGGATTGAAGGCAGAAGAGACAGGACAAAGGAAGGCCAGGTAGTAGGTTATTGGAGTAGTCAAGTCGAAAAATTACCAGGGAGTGGATTAGTTGCTTAGTGATGGCAGCACTCAGGAACGGATGCATTTTGGAAATATTGCATAAGTGGTTATAGCAGGATGAATAAATCAATTGAATGTGGAGAATGAACTACATATTGGAGTCTAGTATAGAAAAATCAGAAATCGGAGTAGAGCTAGAGAGGGAGCATTAGAAGGTATTATATATATTGTCCTATAAAAGGAAAAAGTATCTCTACTACTGGGATAATATCCTGCTGTGTTTCTTTCTGTTGAATGTAATAATCAGGAGTACATGGGTTCTGTACATAGCAGTTACTGCTATTAACAGAGAAAACTGTAAGGGCAATATTTCATGTGATGATTTGCAATCTCATGTGACTGAGCGTTAGTGAGTATGACACTGGAGAATTATTGAAAAGAATGGAAATTAGACTAAATGTGGTATACAATTATATATGGTTATGACTTCACCTTATCTATGAATTGTAAAAAAAAAGCTAAATTACAAATTGAAGCAGGACAGCATTAAATTCACAAGTCTAAACAATACACATTGCATAGGAGTGTCTGCTTACCCAAATTATAAAGTGCAAATAAATAATTATATCAGCGCCATGCAATAAGCCTCTTTATTGGGTTATCCTCTCCACAAAACAGTGGTGTTTTGAGCTACATACAGCCCTTAATCATGCAAGTTTTCTTCTTTGGGAAAAAAATAAACCTAAATATCTGTGTATTTATATACACAAATGTTGGCAAGATGGTGGGTGCACTTAGGTTTGCAATTTACCTTGGGGCTCAATGATTGTTAGTAAAAACATAGCCAAAAAATATTTACCTCCAGACAGTGAGTTTTGAATAAAATTACCTGGAACAATAGATGTAGGGTGAAACCATTCTAAGGTAACCACAGAATAAATGTATTTAACACAAAGAGAAACAGGGCAGGTAGTATAATAAAAGTAATCTTATAAATAAGAAATACTGTAGCATTTTTTTTTTTTAAAGTTTTTTGCAAACTGACTACAGATTGGTGATTGTTGAAGACATTTATCCTCCAATCCATTTTGCATTGCATTGATAATTCAGATCTCACTGCTGTTTTGTTGTCACAACAACAATCTGTTGTTTCTCTTTCTTTTAAACAAAAATCCACAATTTTTTTGCAAGAACATTGATGACCAAACACAATATAACTATCTTCCCAGTACCAGTAAGATCAAAATAGATAAGGAGCCTTGCCAAGATTTTTGTAGTGTTTTCCACAGAAAAATGTGGGTGTGGTCAATGTAATACTTTGCAATATTGTGATATTTTCTGATAACTATAAATGTTAAGCTATCCACAAATTAATTAAACACACATTATTGCAATTGTAATTTGTGCAACAAACATTTTAAAAATTAATAATTTACTAATTTCAACTTAAAGGGGCAGTGTACACCAATTTCCATTTAACTGCATGTAATAGACACTACTTTAAAGAAGAATATGCACAGATACTGATCTAAAAATCCAGTATAAAACCTTTTAAAAACTTACTTAGAAGCTCCAAATTTAGCACTGTTGATGAGATTAGCCAGGGACACCCATTGAAAATTTCTGAGAGCAGAACCTCCCCCCTTCCCCTACATATGAAAAGAAACATTATACAAACGGAAGCAGTCTGAAGTCTGTATACATCAGCATACATCTAAAAGTTTGGGGCTTGGTTAGGAGTCCTAAAATCAGCTCACTGTTATTTAAAAATAAGAATAACTATACATTTTTACAAAAATACTCCCAGATGAGCTATATAAATGGATTATCTTCAAAACATTTATGAAAAGAAAAATCTAGTGTATAATGTCCATTTTTAATATTGGTTTAGATTTTAGCAGGGTGGTCAGTAAAATGAGCCAGGTGGTATTTCCATTAAAAGGCCCTGGGGAGAACACTGTCTTGTATGAACTATAAAGCTAGATGGATAAAGAGACGCTTGTAAAGTAAGGTTTATTTATTTTTACTTTTCTGGTACAAGAAGTACATTTGAGAATAGATGCAAGAGAGAGCTTAGAAGAACAGAATTTGTCATACAGTGTATGTTAAGACTGTAAAAAAATTCTGTAGTTAAATCAGTTTTTTTATTTGAGATATATTATCAATTACTATAATTTCCTTTCCAGTTTGAGCAATACAGAAGCATTATCTGATATTACCATGTGTACTAATTGTTTGCTAAAATAATGGGGGGTATTATGAAGTGTATTATCCATTTCTAAAGACATAGTTGATATTGATTCCCACTAGAACAAGATTTGTTGTTGATACATAATTTATTTGTAAAATAAATAATGACAAACAAGGTCTTAGACGCAACATTTAAAGGGACATAAAACAAGTTGGGATAGAGACAAAATAATATAATATGTACTTTAATTACTTTACCTGCAAATTTATACTGTGGTGCCTCGCCATTAACCCTTTATTTTTAGTTTCTGAATTGTAAAGCTCTAATTCCCCCAACACAATTCCTTTTATGACTGTATCTATGTTTATTGTTCTTTTGGTAAAATGCAACAGTGAATAGGGATTATCTGCTGGAGCATGCCTAGAAGCTGGGAACTCAGTTGAAATTTTAAATACTTGCCAGCAATTTTTAAACATTTTTTTATGCAAACTATTTTAAATTAATTAGCCATTTTAGAATATGCACATATCTCAACCTGTTTTAAGGCACTTTAAGCTGATAGTGAACTGTGATTCTCCCCCCCCCCCCCCATAATGTTTTCTCAATTTTCCATTTTACCAACTGGGGTGTGTTTACAAAATGCTCATTTACCTTTTATTTTGACATTTAAAATAGTTGTTTTATTACCTGCTTTATCTGTTTTATTGGTTGTAGAAAAGATATGTAAACGAAAGCGTTATTGTTTTGCAGTCATCCCTACTGAAGCCAGTTTTAGAGAGATAGGAGGATAGGTTTGTGAAGTGTGCATTATGTACTTCCAATTCTCAGATTCCGAGAAAAAGGAATGAGGAGTTTTTGGTGTTTTTTTTTTTTTTTTTTTTTAAACTACACAATTTAACAATGTTGTATTACAGTTTTTTTCTGTTCCTTTTAAGAGATGATGTAGGTTGTGGATTTCCAATGATAAATGTCATTATTTTTGTTAGTTTAATTAATAATTATAATTTTTATTCTAAAGAGATGCTGAAGTTTTTGCAGACACTGCGTCTGGGATAGTTTGCAATCTTTGAAATATTTCATGTACGTAACAAGCCCTCTAATGTAAATAAATAGAAATATTATTCTCATGGTGCTGTGTTTGGTGGTTTGGAATATGTGTATATGTGTGTGTGTGTGTATGTATGTCTGTGTGTGTATATATATAATGTGTGTATGTATGTATGTGTGTATATATATATATATATATATATATATATATATATATATATATATATGTAATGTGTGTGTATATATATATATTGTTTGTGTGTATGTATGTATGTATGTGTATATATATATATATATATATATATATATATATATATATATATATATATATATATATTTACATATATATATATATATATATATATAATATTTACCGCTACATTATTTTTTTTATTTTTTTTGTCAATTTACACTGCTTTTCTTTTTTACTTTCATTTGTGTGACCTGCTTTAATGGGAGGAAGCTATGGTGCTCTCACCACAAAGCAAACATATCAAACAAAACAAAGGTTACTTGCCGACTGTATGTAGTCCATGTACCTATTGTACAGCTAGTACATACTTTTCACAGAAACATTTCACACAAAGTATTTTATACTTTATTTTTGTTGTTTTTCTCCACCAATACTTGTTATACTTGTCCTGAGAAACCAATAAATAATTGTCACTTAAAGGTACATGCCACCCACATTTTCTTTTATGATTTAGAAAGAGAATGCAATTTTAAACATCTTTCTAATTTTACTTATTATCTCATTTGTTTTATTCTCTTGAAATTCTTTGATGAAAAGCATATCTAGATATGCTCACTAGCTGCTGATTGGTTGCTGCACATAGAAGCATTGTGTGATTGGCTCACCATGTGCATTGTTTTTTCTTCAAATAAGGATATTTACAAAATGAAGCAAAATAAATTTTGGAAGTAAATTGTAATGTTGTTTAAATTTCTATTCTCTATCTGAATCATGAAAGAAAGATTTTGGGTTTAGTGGCCCTTTAAGTATCTGTTGTGCTAAGAGACATTATTGTTAGCTTTGAATCCTTTTATTTTCAGTCTAATGTCCTTTTAATTTATGTCATCTTTCAATGAATGTGATTTTGTTTTTTAATTCATGCACTTAATAGATTTATTTAAAGGGACAGTTCACCCAAAAATGTTCTCCCCTTTAAATTATTCCCAATGATCCTTTTAACCTGCTAGAGTGTATTAAATTGGTTACTAGTAGCTCCTTTACTCCTATTTCAGCATTTGAAATAGCTAATTTAGCCTGTGGTATCGCCACCTACACTGAACAAATTAATACTGGAGTATAGGCTATTGAATAGCCTAAGTATACACAGCCAGCAGAAGAGATTAAACTCTCAGTGGGATGCAGGATAGTTAAGTAATAAAATGATAATTTTCCATTGTTCTCTCTATATATTGAGCTTTGGTGTTCCAGCCAAATAAAAGATAAGGAAGCAAGTCTGTTTACACAAACTTAGAACATAATGAGATCTGATATCACCTTTAAGTTCAACCCATTGTAATAGGCTGTGGTTTCAAAGCACAAAATCAGCTACTTCATATACACAAATAAGCATGAAAATGGAATTTCTCAAATATTTTATACTCTGCAGTTGGTATAACAAGTAATTTAAAATACATTAATGGAAAAACAATTTTACAGTGTACTGTCCCTTTAATAAAGCCACCACAATATACGTTCCACTTATTCCAGACTGAGTACTGCCCATTAGACATGTGCAGACCAGAAAATTTTAGTTTTGGATTAAATTTTTGTCTTATATATTCAAGGAAATGTGTTTCACCCAATATTCATTGCCTGTACTATTTGTTTTTTGTTTGGTTTAAACAAAACAAAAATTTAATTTTCATTAAACATTTACATTCATTTTTATTATAGAAATGTAAATGTTTCCAAGACACAGGTGAAAAGTTTACTGGTAGCTAAAAATACTTAATTTAACGCACTGGAGAGCGAGCTAGCCTGATCCTCTTCTTGCTAGATCCCTTGGCTTGCCGCTCTCAAGTCCTAGGTCTTGCGCTTACTTTAGTGCAGGTCCTGGGTGCTGAGCGCGCTAAGCCTCCTGTTAGCGCAGCTGGGGCTCTGACAAGAGGAGGATCGGGTTTGCTTGCTCTTCAGTGCGTTATTTAAGGGAGTGCTTGACGAATATGTTCAAAAATTAGGAGCCAGTAAGAATATTTAGGAGCCAGGCATATTTTGTAGGAGCCAGGCAGTTGGATTTGTATATAGATATATGGAGAATAACACAAAAAGTTAGGAGCCAGGGGTAAAATTCTAGGTGCCAGTGGCTCCCAGGCTCCTGGGTTTGTCGAGCCCTGATTTAAGGAATCTAATGAATACTGACTAATTTCATCAGTCATTTTTCTTTAATTTCAGTTGGTTCATTCATTTGGATTTTCGTTTACAAAAATTTAAAATCCTAATTTTGTGATGAATGTGCATTCGTCCAAAAACAAATGCAGATGTCCACTGCCTATTCCTGTCTATTTAAAAGATGGAAACAAATGTATACCCCAATAAATACATACTACTAAACTTACATCAAAGACAGAATATTAATATTTTGTATATATATCACATGTAAAATCAAGGTATATGAATCACAATAAGCATACTCAAGCCATTTTCTATATATACAAACAAGCTCAGGAAGCATATAGTAGATTGATGAGGCAAAAAAAGTCTGTCGCTGATTTATTTGTTGCCTTGACTTTAGTGGTTAAATTGCTCTGGCAAGGCTTTGTTACCTCTCCTTGTATTCATATTCTTTATGATGCAAACTTGTAAAACCAAGGATTGGCTGTTAATCGACTCGATCTCAAGGGCTTTTGGACGTGTCCCATACTTGATGTGTTCACATATCTGTTTTCTTACTACTACTAATAATTAGAAAGCAGTATTATTATCCTGCAGCAAAATCCGCTTTGCTTCTAATCGTACTTGCTTAACTGCAGTATCATTTCTTCAAAGAGTTTTCTGCATGTCTACGTACTTTGATAAAACAAGCCAGAGGCACTTTATGATTCTGTCAGTTTCGATCAAGCAGTATCCTTCTTTAGAAAATTCTGTGATTTCTTATAACTTTTTACCTTGTAGCCATTTCTTATCAGAAAAATCCTTTGCATTTCTTAATAAATATTTGGTTTGTAAATGGATTATTAGACATATAATATTCTTATGAATAATTACTATGTTTGTTATCATTTTTAATTTATGTAATGCTACAAGATCGGAATCTAAAATGTGTTGAGACAATGAAATCTTGAAAGAGAAAATATATGGCTTTGTTTTATTTCTTGACTTGCATATTTTACTAGTTATACTATGTATTTAAAATTTTCCTTAAATTTTGATATGGTAAAAAAAAAAAAAAAAAAATCTAATTTTTGCAATTTATTGTGTTAAAGGGACAGTAAAGTAAAAATTCAACTTTGATTCAAAAAGAGCATGACATTTTAAATACATTTCCATTTTACTTCTGTGATCTAATTTGCTTTGTTCTCTTTGTATCCTTTTAAGTGCATACCTGGATAGACTCCAGAGCCGAGAATGCACTACTGGGAGCTAGCGGAATGTTGACTGCATATATATGCCTGTTGTCAGTGGCTCAGCTGATGTGTTCTGCTATCTCTCAGTAGTGCATTGCTGCTCTGTCAACAAAGGATGGCGAGAGAATGAAGCAAATTTGATAATAGAAGTAAACTGGAAAGTTGTTTGAAATAGTTTGCTCTATCTCTCTTGTTTTCAAACCTGTCCTCACGCCTCCCTAACGGCCAGATTTTGAGGATATTTTAACTGAATCTCGGGTGCAATAATCGGCTAATTAGTAAACATAGTGATTTTACCTGCTCACACCCAAAGTAATCCTGTAAATCTGGCCTGTTAGGAAGGCCTGATGACAGGTTTAAAACCAGTGCTCTATCTAAATACATAAAATAAATTGGGTTTTTATGTCCCTTTTAAATGAAAACCAATACATTTTAGTTATAAGCAAATGTTACAGGTTCATTTAAGTTGTAATTATGTTTGGAAATAAGTGTGAGTTAAATGACTAAACAAAACATTAAAAGGACGTGAAACAGCTGAGTACAACTACAGTAGGGGGGTTACTACTCCGCATGCTATTGTGTTCATTCCTGTACCTCTCTCTATAGTCATTCTCTTATTTTATCGCATTACATAATCCAGCTGGGAAAGCTCTGCATTTTATACTGGGCCCGCCATCTTGTATCATCTTGTGATCGGAGCAGTGCACTTTCACAGCTGTACCTTTTTTCACTTCAGTTTAGCTTTCATAACAGAGAGCAGAAACGTTACATTTTTGAAGTTTGTTTTTTTTTTTGCACAGTTTAAAAGTTACATAACAAATAGAAGCTCCAAGATGGTGGAGCCCAGTGTGAAGATGCAGAGCTTACTAATACTTGTAAGGGGTTAAAATAAGTGACTTGGAATGCCTCCACCAATCAGCAGCTTGAACCTAGGTTCTTTGCTGCTCCTGAGCTTGCCTAGATAAACTTTTCAGCAAAAGATAACAAGATAAGCAAATTAAATAATTAAAGTAAATTGGAAAGTTGTTTAAAATTGTATACTTTTTCTGAATCCTGAAAGAGAACCTTTGGGTTTCATGTCCCTTTAACCAGTGTGATTGCTTGTTAAGCAGGCACGTTTATCAAAATCAGCAGCTATGCACACCTGGCAATCATCAAGTTAAATTAGCAGTGAGACCCTGCAAATGGATTTATTTTTTATTTTAGTTTAGATGAACTTTCTTTGGTTTGACATGCTGACACCACCAGCTGTTGTACTTGTATTTTTCACTGTTGACAGTTTCATTCATGTTCTTTTTCTCTTTGCTCTAATATCATTGCTTTTTGCAAATAGTCTACACAACGCCATTGTTTCTATTAATACATTTATAAAGAAGTCTTGTACACGGTTTTCATTGTAAAGTATTCTTTAATGTGTGTATGTGTGTGTATGTGTGTGTATAATATATATATATATATATATATATATATATATATATATATATATATATATATATATATATATATATATAATCTATAGAGAGAGTATGTATATAGTATATGTGTGTGTGTGTGTATATATATATATATATATATATATATATATATATATATATATATATATATATATATATATATATATATATATATACACACACACACTATATCTCTATCTATACACACATATCTGGCATGGATACAAAATGTTATTAGATAATGGCAGTGTTAAATCACTACATGATAAAAAAAAAGTTGATTGTTGCATAGAGGAGTATCTCAAATAATTTAAAAAAAGTTGTAGTATTTGCTTAATTGCTATGATTTATTTTTAGTTTTTGAACTGTCTATATGGATGAGTTGTTTACATAAGTAATTAATTTAAACTGCTTTAACTTTAATGCAAAAAAAATAATTATTTTCTTTCACATGCATGATTTTTTTATTTAATGTCTCTGTATGCTTTTTATCTTAGTCCAGTAAATGAAAATTTACAAAATGAGTGGCCCTGTAGAGTTTACAGTAATTCTAAAATAAGTTTAAAAAAAAATTAAAAGTCAAGTGGAAGAGCAAAAATAACATTTTCTTTAACACATCAAACGCTGTTATTTACATTTGACATTCCTCTATGGAGTTTCTTTGATTTCCATCTCAGCAATGCTTTTGTGACCTGAATACATTATGTGGTTAAAAGTGTTTTGTAGTTTCTTTGTTTTGTAGTTTAGTGAAAAAGGATCCTCTACAACACATGGTACTGATAGAGATAAGTCACGGTTTTGTTGCATTCTTTATCAGCATTTTATTGCAAGCTTGTATAGTTAAAGAGATAGTTTACTCAAAACATTTCTCCCCTTAAATTTGTTCCCAATAATCCACTTTACCTGCTGGATTGTATTAAATGTTTTACAAATATTTCCTTTACACTTATATTGGCATTTGAAATGGTTGAATTAGCCTGTGGTATCGCCACCTATTCTGAAAGTTTTTGGCCTTCGGGCCAAGCTATAAATAAGCTGTGTAAACACAGCCAGCAGAAGACATTGTACTCCCAGTGGGATATAGAATAGATAAGGTAATACAATGTTAATTTTTCATTGTTCTCTCCACGTATTGGTGATTGGTTTATGGACAGATATAAGATAAAGAAGCAGTTATATATGCACAGTGGAATAAAGTAATGAGATCGGATTATACCTACAAGCTCAACCCATTTTATTAGGTTGTGGCTTCAAAACACAAAATCGGCTAATTCGTATACACAAATCTTAAAAGCAACTTCTCATACATTTTATACTCTGCAACGGGTAAAAAAAGTAATTGTCAACACATTAAGGGAAAAACAATTTTACAGTATATTGTCCCTTTTAAGAATTAGTTCAGTATGTGTAAAGTTGTCACCCAATTGATATTTGCTGTCATTGCCAGTAAACTTTAAAGGGACATAATACTCATATGCTACATCACTTGAAACTGATGCAGTATAACTGTAAAAAGCTGACAGGAAAATATCACCTGAGCAAAGTGTAAGTTCTGTGTGAAAGTTATACTCGGCTGCTCCCAGCTGCAGGTAAAAAAAAATGAAGAAATGAACAGCAGCCAATCAGCATCAGCAGTGCTAAGGTCATGAACTCTTACTGTGATCTCATGAGATTTGACTTAACTCTCATGAGATTTCATAGTAAGCTTCCTTTACCTGATTGGTGAAATAATATGAGAGTTCACGAGGCTCATCCTTTCAGCTGTCCCAGGACAGACACACTAAAATGCTGCTTAGAAATCCTTTACAATGGGAGGTGGCTACTGAGGAACTTTTGAGGTAAAATATCTTTCTTTTTTACGTAGAGATGTTCAGGAGATATTTTCTAGTCAGCTTTTTACAGCTATGCTGCATCACTTTCAAGTGTTTAAACATTTGAGTATTATGGCCCTTTAAGTGTATGGCTCATGCTGTCAATGAAAAATATCCAAGTAAGGGTGGTGTTATTTCTGGAATGTTTCCTTAATTTGAGAGAATCCATATGGAAAAGCTCTAGTACCTGTGTCCAATATATTTTTTTCATTAAAGGGACAGTTCACCCAAAAACTTTCTCCCCTTTAAATTATTCCCAATGATCCTTTTTACCTGCTAGAGTGTATTAAATTGGTTGCAAGTAGCTCCTTTACTCATATTTCAGCATTTGAAATAGCTGATTTAGCTTGTGGTTTCCCAACCTATACTGAAAGTTTTGATACTGGCGTATATGCTATTGACAAGTCTAAGTAAACACAGCCAGCAGAAGAGATTGCACCCTCAGTGGGGGGCATGATAGTTAAGTAATACAATGATAATTTTCCATTGTTCTCTCTATGTATTGAGCTTTGGTGTTCCAGACAAATATAAGATAAGGAAGCAAGTCTGTGTACATGAAAGTGATAACATAATGAGATCTGATATTACCTGAAGCTCAACCCATTGTAATAGGCTGTGGTTTCAAAGCACAAAACCAGCTACTTCAGATACACAAATAAACCCGAAAATGCAATTTCTCAAATATTTTATACTCTGCAGTTGGAATAACAAGTCATTTAAAATACATTTATGGAAAAACTATTTTACAGTGTACTGTCCCTTTAAGGGCTTATCCCATGAGAAAATGATAGCTCAGAAATGTTCAAACAAATATTAATTTAAGATGAAACTCTAAATATTTTATTAGCTAGGAAAAAGGTCTGTGATTGTCCAGCCCTTGATAAATCCATGGAACCAAGTTCCTCCATTCCTCTGCAAGCATCCCTATATATAATAATTTGCTTGCATGCACAAGACGGTATGGCTAGCTCATCCGTATGCTGGGTGACCATAAGAATAAAGGCAATAGCTGAAAGTAAGGATTTAGAATTCTGTCAAATTGGCCCCATGAAATTGTCCACACTATGCTGTGCTAAAGCTGAATCTTTTTGCCAGTTAAGTTCTTCTCTACAGCAAGATACATTCAAAAAGTCATAACTACAAGCACCATAGAGTGAGAACTACTTATGTGACAAATTTAAATGCTGTCGACTTCTCTTTCAGGTAATTAACAAATAATGAAAGATGATACAAAACACAGTTATGCAAATGCTATTGCTAGTTTGAAAGCTGGAAATGGAGCCATTCTACCGTTGGAAACTGAATGAATCTTGCACTTTTGTTCAATCAAACGAGCAATGCTGTGATTTTTCTGAAATACACACTAAGGAGATAAGAGTGTTTGAGCTCTGCTAAACAACAAGCTGATACAGCTGAATGCTTCAGCTGTGTAATGAGAAGCTCTATTCTCTCATTCCACATTGTTGGAAGAAGAGTTTGTGCACTTGAAAAAAGAACTGCTGTATGTGAATAATTTTTTCCCCGACATAATCCTTTTGTAGTAACACATCTGATAACGTGGTGATATTACAAAATTTGTTTTACAATCTCAGTATAATGGTTGACTGTACTTTCATTTTTTTTGGGGGGGGAGGGGGCAAATTTCTTCTATTTACTTGAATAGTGTGTTTGTTTATGTATATAATATAATTTTATTTTTTTTTCTTTGAAAGATCACAAGTTAAAATTTTAACTTTTGTGATTTAGATATAGCATGCAATAAAAAAAAAATCCAATGTACTTCCATTTTCAAATAGTGCAGTTTTTTTGTATACACACACATTCTGAGGCCCAGCTCCTACTGAGCATGTGCACAATTGTGTCTATTTGACTCTGTAATTTGCTAATAGCTGTCACATGGTACAGGAGTATGGCATTAAAAGGAATTTTTTAAATTTGTCAGACAAAATCAAATGCTTAGTGCTATTGTATTTATATGATGCTAATTGGTTGATTGTTCAAATATACAGTATTTAATGGTCATTTTATAGTAATACAGGTACATTTAAATGGTTATTTTTTTAGTTTTTTGCAGGTTTTCTTTAAATAAACATTAACCTTACACCAGCTTTTCCATCATCTGTTGGTCAAACTTTAATAATGTGTTCTTTAGGGAATTGAATTTCAATAAATTGTGGGTCACTGTCTTACAGCCCTCCAGAGAGTTCATTTAAAGATGGCCACCCACAGAGTATGGTGAATGTGTAGATTAGGAGTGTGACAGAATCTTAAAGCTTTTAGATGGGGGAGGGGGTTCTATAAATCAAACTTACCTTACACTAACAGTCAACCGATGTTTAATGATTACGCTTTTTTAATTAGTTATGAATTATATGTAATCGATGTAGAAAAGGCTACATGACATTCATTTTTAAATATTTATTTTCTGTGTTTTTCTTGCCTTTTCTATGTCAAGAATTGAGATTGTTATATATATATGAGTAATGGGAGCAGTGTGGCAGGACATATACATTTGCATTTTTATTATAAATTGTTAGTTTAAATAAATAGTTAGAATCTTGACAGTGGTTTAACATAAGTTTAAACAAACAAAACACGTTAGTCATTTACTTGATGTATGAATATAAAAAACGTTTGGAAATTAAAAAATGTTTTGATGTCATTTGACATCTTATAGAGTGACTGACTTTTTATGTTTAAGCATCTGCCAGACATTGGGGGCACCATAAAAATGAATCTTAAAAGCATAATATGAAAGAAGAATACTTAACCTTTTATTTTTTTTTATTTTAAATCTAGTAACATGAAATTCATTATTTTTTTTTTAAATTAATAGGAAGAACATTTTTATGGATAGCTTGTCCATAATATAGATGCTCCCGAAGCTCAGTTGGTAGACTAGACATTGATACACTTGTAATTTAAGTAAGCGATAAAGGAAAAATGTTTTTTTACGTTTTGTTTATGCAAGTGTAAGCTGATATATAAATAAATAAATAAATAAAAAAAGTAAAAAAATCCCCAAACCTTGTAATATTAAATACATTCTGATATAACCCTCAGTAGCATGGAACTCCTTTGCATTCATCTTCCCTTCCAGAAACAAAAAAAGCTTTAGTTTAAAATAAAGAACCCACTGTGCTGACCACACCAAGAGGTTAAAGGGACATAAAATTATTAATTAATTTTTTTTCTAAAGTTTTTAACTCTTTTTGTAGTATTTTTTTTTTTAAAAACTATTTCCTCCTTTCCACACCTCTAGAATGCCAACCAGAGGCACACTTCAGTATGTGCTGGGGACGTGCCTTTGCCCCCTGCACATGTACTGCCAGTGCTGGTGAAAGACCTTCTGTGTGTCACAATAAGTAGTCATTATACAGGTTCAGGGGCCAAAAATGCATCCGCAGATATCGGTTATCGAAACAAGGACTTTCTAAAGCATGGTGTGCACTGCTTTACTAGACTTAATAGAGTCTGAGAGGTGCACATTGCACTAATATATATATATATATATATATATATATATATATATATATATATATATATATATATATTTTTTATTTTTTTTATTTTTTTTTCTCTCAGATTTTTAGAGACCTTTTTTTATAGTCCCATGTAAGACGTGTGTCTAAATATTTGGTAGCTGGAATCTTTTAATGAGCTTTTCTGTTTTTCCAGGTTGATCCCCTGTTTACAGTTCCTGCTCCTCCACCACCAGTTTCCAGCAGTATCTCACCTCAGATACTGCCATCATACTTTCCTCCATCTTCATCAACTATTGCAGCACCAGTGGAGCAACTTTTGGTACGAACTCGTTCAGTGGGTGTAAATACATGTGATGTTGGAGTAGTCACAGAACCAGAATGCCTTGGACCCTGTGAACCTGGTACCAGTGTCAATTTGGAAGGAATTGTCTGGCATGAAACTGAAGAAGGTACAGTTTTATTGGAATTAATTACTTCTTAGCATTTCAATCTCTTTCCCATACTATTAAATCTTTAATGGGTCACATATGGCAGTGGAGTGGTTGCTCTATTGTGAATGGAGCCAGCCATTGCAGATAATTTTGATATATTCATACTTCTAAGGTAACATTGCTTAAAGAAATGTGTCTGAATATTTATTAAAAAATTGTCTTGTTTTGCTATTTATATTTGCAGAGTATTTTTTTTAAAATCTACAATATTTATTTATCTTAATCACCATTTTTCATTAATAATGAAATCTATTATGTGCAGAGCAGGGATATGGGAAGAGCTTAGCACATTAATATAACTATTTAAATAGACATAAAGAAAAATGTTTTTGTTCCTTGTAGTAGCTTCTCAGATACAATTGAAGTATAGTGATTTTGTAAGCACTTACAAATGGGAAAATAAATATAGATTTGATTTTAATGCCTTGAGTGATGGATAAGAATGAGACGGCTTACAGCATAAATTTACTATCCCAAATATTGCTTTTGTTTAGCTAAAATGTTAAGAAGGCAAATTATTTTTGTTTGCCCCCCCCCCAAGGAATAATAATAATAAAAAAATAATTAAATTATATATATATATATATGTGGTGTGGTGAAAAGTAGTTGTTAATCAGGCTAACTCCCCAAGAGGAGTCATTCACAGTGAATAACTAAAATTGTGACCTTCAGTGAATTAATTTGGCAGGCCTTGTTTGCTAGAACATCCCTGTTTACAGTTGGTCTGCAAGCAAATTTGTCATTGTTCTTTGTCATCAAAAGTATCTTGTCAATTAAATATTTAAGCTAATGCGCATTCTCTATTGACTGTAATTAGTGATGTTGGGTTGAGGCTACATGAATTTGTTCCATAGTTGTAGAGATGTTCCATGAGTGATATCACTGCCATATTGTTTTGCACTTTATTTATTAATTTATGTTGTCACATGTATGTGTGTAGTTTTTTTTTTTGCCATTTCACAATGGTCTTTTTTTTTTTTTTTTTCTTTTATATTATTGAAGATAAATTAATAGGCAGTTAAAGGGCCATGATACCCACATTTTTTCTTTCATGATTTAGAAAGATAATTCATTTTTAAACAGCTTTCTAATTTACTTCTATTATCTAATTTGTTTTATTCTCTTGATATTCTTTGCTGAAAAGCATATCTAGATATGCTCAGTAGCTGCTGATTGGTTGCTGCACATAGAAGCCTCATGTGATTGGCTCACCCATGTGCATTGCTTTTTCTTCAAATAAGGATATCTAAAAAATTAAGCAAAATAAATAATAGAAGTAAATTGTAATGTTGTTTAAATTTGTATGTTCTATCTGAATCATGAAAGAAAGATTTTGGGTTTAGTGGCCCTTTAAAGGTAAGAATCTTTGTTTTCTCTTCACAATCCTATTATTAGTGACTTAATTTAAAAGAAGGAAAAAAAACCCGGCTACAAAAGACATTTATAAGGAAAACAATTGTGAGTAAATTGCTCACGGTTATGTTGGAAAACTGCATTTATGCCGTCATGTGTTTTTAAATAGACCGGTTTTAATTTTTTCAGTTACACGATTCTGTTCATGAGACAACAACGCACCAGTGGAATTTCTAGTGGAATTTTTTCTTTTTGTTATTCAAACTATTTTTGTTAAATACATTTTTCTTGAAGGTGATAAGATGATACATTATAGTTTAAAAAAATAAAAATAAGAAATTCAAGAAAGAAACACACATTTTACATTTTCCTTGAATTCATTTTTTTTCCTGCTTGGAAGGAATTTCAGTTATTTAGTTCATATGCAATATTATCTGGTGATTTGGGTTTTTCATTCTTTTGATGTATTTCATCTTTAAAGTGCATTGGCATGAGAAATATTTTGTTTAAATGATTCACAGATGCATAAGAGAGTTTCCATGACATTTCAGCTTTAGCATTTGTGGCACACATGGCTTTGTGTACTCAGATTTCCTGGGCTTATAAATGAGGCTGGAGAGAGCCTCTGTCCCACCTGGCCTTTCTTAGTATGCTTATTATTCTCTAATAAAATAGTGTTTTGTTTCAGTTGCTCGCTTTTATCTCATTGGTTTAATATCTCATTTAAAATCCAACAAGGTGCAGTGTCTCAGTAGCCCTGCTAATGACTACCCCTTCCATTTTTTTTATTGTCAAGCTTTCCAGTATTGAATTGGATATATGAATACTGATTAACATAGATGTTAGCTGCTGTTGTGCCTATTCAACTTCATCTGTGCAAAGCCAATCACGCTGTTTGAAGTTATGTAAATGAGTTGTTTGCCGCTAATTAAAATGCGTCTGTATGTGGGCCAGGGGGATTCTGATGCGAATGAGCGATCTGAGCAGAGCTTTAGCTATCTATTTACAGCATAAGGAACTTGGAAGCTTTAGGGCTTGAGGAGCTGTGCTGCAAGATAAAACATTATATTTAAATGCTCCCTTGGCCTGCACTAAATCCAATACCTGCTTTTGTCAGAGATCTGTCCTTGGAAATATTAATACTCTGTAGGTGGTTACTATGGAATGAGACTTGTTACTCAACCTGTCACAATGTGTTTTTATTTGCTCTTTTCCTTCTGGGAGATAAAGAAACACGTTAGTTATATCCCAGTTTTTTTTTACCCACAGGTGAATAGCTAACAATACAAAGGCATTATGAATTAGTAGGGTGTATGTTTTCATAGGTCAAGTTACATATGGTTACAAGCCTAAAGTATTTCCTGAAAGCTTTCTTTGAAACAATCATTTTGTTGTTTTATGGGTCTTGAGTTTATGAGAGGGTAGAATGAAGTTCATAGCTCTTAAAAGGATATGAAACCCAAAAATTGTATTTCATGATGTGGACAGAGCATGAGATTTTTAAACAGCTTTCTAATTTACTTCTGTTACCATTTTTCTTTGTTCTTTGTGTCTTTGTTGAAAACCAGGGACGTATGCTTAGAAGCCGGCCCATTTCTGGAGCACTTTATGGCAGCAGTTATACATTTGCAAGAGCACTAAATGGCAGCACTATTTCCTGCCATGTAGTGCTCCAGATGCCTACCTAGGTATCTCTTCAACACAGAGTATTATGGGAACAAAGCAAATTTGATAATAGAAGTAAATTTATTTTTTATATTCGTCTTCTCTGTCTGAATCACAAAAGTAATTTTTTGGTTTGCATATCACTAAGTGGGGATATAATGTTTTTTATACCCATAATTTTTCTTTAATGATTCAGATAGAGCATGCAATTTTAAGCAACTTTCTAATTTACTCCTATTATCAATTTTTCTTCATTCTCTTGCTATCTATATTTGAAAAAGCAGAAATGTAAGGTTAGAAGCTCGCCCATTTTTGGTTCAGAACCTGGGTGGTGTTTGCCGATTGGTTGATACATTTAGCTACCAATCGGCAAGCGCTACCCAGGAGATGAACCAAAAATATAGATAGCAAGAGAATGAAGAAAAATTGATAATAGGAGTAAATTAGAATGTTGCTTAAAATTGCATGCTCTATCTGAATCACAAAAGAAAAAAAATTGGGTTTAGTGTCCCTTTAATGTAAGCAAAACAACATATTGGGGATATTTAATGCAGAGTGCTTGTTTTTTAATTATTACGTTTCAAAGGAAAAAAACCCTGCTGACATTTTAAAGCGATGTCTCCCTCTCTACCAATAAAGTTGTGGAAATGTTCATTTATCAGAAACGGAGCCTTAGGTACCATTTTATAAACAATAATTAATTCCCTGGAAGTTATAACATTTTAAAATGTATTCTTTTATTTTGGCATTTTTTTTTATTATTTTTTTATGTCCTATTCTCTTTAGGAATTGTATTGTGAAGCATATTATTGCATTCTGTTTTCAGTGTTTGTGCTTTTATCATAATTTAGTATCTGCACACATGGTGGTGTTTGGTAGAAATATATGGAGCAATTAAAACCATTTCCTTGAGAAAATGCCAAGTTTGTCCGACTGAATCATTTAATTAACAGCAGCAGAACAGACATGCTTCAAGTGTTAAAAATGGGCTATAAAAAGCAGATAATGTAGTGCATTGGCATGAGGTGTTTTCTGTTAAATGTGTTAGTAATCTCCCGTAATGAGTATTTTACCTGCCTTTACACGTCTGTTAATGCACTATGTCAAACTAAGGATTCTGTGTTTTTATTATGGTTGCTAAACACACACTGGGATTTTCAGTTCAAAGTAAATCATTCCCAGTTTCCTTTTGAATAGAAATCTTATAAAATACTGTTTTCATATGGATTCCCTGGATTCATATGCAAGTGACTATATATATATTTATATATGTGTGTGTGTGTGTGTGTGTGTGTGTGTGTGTGTGTTTTTCCCAAACAATTTTATTATTAGTGTTATTATTGTTGCATCTAAGTATTGTTGTAGTAATAATAATGTTTTGTTATGAAGTAACATGTTGCTTTAAACAGATGTTTAGTAGTTTTCTTCGTACAGAGGAAGCAGCAAATTGCAAGTTATGCATTCATTGTGTTATACGTAAAGGGACAGTCAAGTCCAAAAAAAACTTTCATGTCATTTTAAAAAACTTTCCAATTTGCTTTCATCAACAATTTTGCTTTGTTCTCTTGGTATTCTTAGTTGAAAGCTAAACCTAGCAAGGCTCATATGATAATTACTAAGCCCTTGAAGTCCGTCAATTATCACATGCTTTTTTATTTGCTTTTCACAAAAGGGGAGAACTAGTTCATGTAAACCTAATAGATAACATTGTGATTACGCCCGTGGATTGTTGAAGACACTGCACTAATTGGCTAAAATGAAAGTTAATAGATAATAAATAAAATGTCATGTGATCAGGGGGCAGTTAGCAGAAGTTTAGATAAAAGGTAATCACAGAGGTAAAAAGTATATTAATTTAACAGTGTTGTTTATGCAAAACTGGGGAATGGGTAATAAAGGGGTTATCTATCTTTTAAAACAACTAAAATTCTGGTGTTGACTGTCCCTTTAGCATAATTGACTTCTTTTATATGAAAAAACTAGTAGGTAGCCAAGCCTACTTTTTATGGCAGGTTAATGGAAAATGAGATTTAAAACTGGAAAATGCAAGGTTCTACATTTTGGAAGTAGAAATAAACTGGCAATCTATTATTTAAATGAGACTAGACTTAGCTAAACAGAGATGGAAATGGATTTGGGAGTAGTAATAGATAACAAGCTAAACATGGGTGTAAAATGCAGGGCAGTGGCTTCTAAGACTAATTAGATACTAGCATGTATTAAAAAAGGCATTGATGCAAGGGAAGAAAGCATAATTGTGTCACTATATAAATCCCTGGTAAGATCTCACCTTGAGTATGGAGTGCAGTTCTGGGGACTGATCAAAAAAAAAAACATTGCAGACTTGGAAACAGCTCAGAGAAGGGCCACAAAGCTAATAAGGGGAATGGAGAATTTAGACTACAAAGAGAGGTTAGCCAAACACTGTGTGTGTTCTCTAGAAAAAAAGGTGCTTTGGAGGTGACATAATTACTTTATATAAATATATTTAGGGCATATATACATAGTTGGCGGAAGCTCTGTTTATTCCAAGGAAATTGTTTGTGGCAAGAGGTCACAATTTAAGCATGAAGGAAAGGAAATTGAATCTCCTGCAACGTAAAATGTTTTTTCTCTGTAAGAGCAATCAAATTGTGGAACTCATTACCTGTGGAGGTAATAAATGCCATTACCTTAGATAGATTTAAAATGGTTTAGATACATTTCTAGCTAGAAACAGAATTCAGGTATGAATGTTTATGTTAAAGGACCAGTCAACACATTAGATTAGCATAATCAACAAATGCAAGATAACAGGACAATGCAATAGCAGTTAGTCTGAACTTCAAATGAGTAGTAGTTTTTTTTATAACAAATTTCAGTTATGTATATTTCCACTCCCCTTGTACCATGTGATAGCAATCAGCCAATCACAAATGCATATACGTATAGTCTGTGAATTCTTGCACATGCTCAGTAGGATCTGGTGACTCAAAAATTGTAAATATAAAAGACTGTGCACATTTTTTTTAATGGAAGTAAATTGGAAAGTTGTTTAAAATGACATGCTGTATCTGAATCATGAAAATGTAATTTAACCCGAGTGTCCCTTTAAAGGGACAGTCTACCATAGAATTTTTATTGTTTTAAAAGATAGCAAATCCCTTTATTACCCATTCCCCAGTTTTGCATAACCAACACAGTTATATTAATATACTTTTTACCTCTGTTATTACCTTGTATCTAGGAACCTTCTTCCAGCCCCCTGATCACATGACTGACTTTTTATTATCTATTGTCTTAAATTTAGCATTGTTTTGTGCTAAATCTTAAATAACCCCCTGTGCCTGAACACAGTGTTATCTATATGGCCCACGTGTACTTTCTGTCTCTTTGTCTTGAAAAGAGATTTAAAAAGCCTGTGATAAGAGGCAGCCCTCAAAGGCTTAGAAATTAGCATATGAGCCTACCTATGTTTAGTTTAAACTAAGAATACCAAGAGAAAAAAGCAAATTTGATGATAAAAGTTGATTAAAATTAAAAGTCCTATCTGAAAAATGACAGTTTAATTTATACTAGACTGTCCCTTTAAATGGGTCACCTTTTTTAATGGGATAAATTTAAGCTCAACTGGAACTTTTTTTGTTAGTATATTAATATTTATATAGGTTGAACTCGATTGGATGACTTCTGTCTTTTTGCAACGTCATCTATGTTACTATGTTTACAAAACTGTAAATGTACTTAAAATAATTAGATTTTATCTCTGTAATGGTTAAAACAGATAATGTGACGCGAGCTTATTGCAAAGTTTATTTACGTAAAACACTTTTTGAATAGGATTTCTTTTATTGTGAAAATATTATGACTCGGTATAGTTTAGTTACCAATAAAATAAAGTGAATTCAAATAAATGTTTAAAAATATATGAATGCAAAAGTTCTGTGAAGAAACACTTTTAAGGGGCACACTACATATTACTTTGTAGACTTTATCAACTATGTAGTGTGCTTGCTGTTGTAGTGTTATCTTTGTCTCTTTCTATTCTTTGGAAATGTTAACAGAATTGTTTGTGTAGAAATAAACATGCTTACTGGTAGCAAGTGATTAACATTGGAACAAAGTTCCGATGTAAACACTTGCTGGAAAAATTAAATCAAGAGATCGTCGACGGGGGAAATGGAGAAATTTTAGGGTTACATTTAAAGGAAAAATGAACACATTAAATGTGAAATTTCATTAAATTTTTTAATCCTTTAAAGTTGTATGGTCACTTCAATTTCGAGTACAACATACCTTGTATGTGTATTGGCCTCTTCTAGAGAGAGTTACTATGTTTTGCTTTGCATTATGTTGTTGCCTTGTCTGGGAAACATGGGGTTGGTTAATGGTTGACCTTTAGGATTTCAGCACTGAAACTATGTAAAGAGGCATTAAAACAGCTGTTGAAGTTCAAGTCACCACTATGTAACAGAGAAAGATTACCAAGCTCCCTCTTATACTTATTTTTACTCACGTTCACATAAAGTCTGCACTTAATTACAAATCTCGAGGCAACAAACCGGCAGATTGAGAGTGACATTTGGTTTTCTAGCAGAATTATGAAAATTATAATACCTGTTGCTTGATGTCTGAGAACTGTTTTTGGCATCAAGCCATGAGAATAGTAAAGGATATTTTCCTCTTCTGTCTCTGAGGTGCTTTAACTAACTGTTAAGATTTCTGCTTGAGCCAGAAAGCTGTTCTACATGGGTCACAAGAAATACAGTCATAATAAACAGTGCACCAAGGAGTCAGGTGTCCTTGTAAGTATTTGTAATGTAGATATTAGCTAGTATAGTCCAAAATCTCACAAGGTAACCAGATGGGAGAAGAATTCTCAAATAGTTTCGCTGGCTGACTGCCAAATTTCAGTATGTTTTGATTTGTATGGATAAGTAACAATTCTCCTTTTCCTTGTTTGCAAAAGCCTTCCTGTAAGGTTTGAAGGGAAGTTAATCCTTGGTTTCCTCTCTGTGTGTGTTGATACATCAGCAACAATATTTTTTTTTATGTATTCTTAGTGAAAGAGACATTAAAGTGAAGGTCAATTTCGATGAATTAGTGCCCGGTTTTTAACAAATCTATTAAAAACAAGGGCACTTTAATTCATCAGAAATGACATTTCACTCCTTTTCTTCAAAAACGTACCTTTTTAATCCTGAAAGCGATCCAGCGATTCCCCCAGCTGTCGGAAGCCTCTTCTTACGTCAGAAATGATGAATCCAGCTTCCTCCAATCACGGCTTTCTCCCCGGGGGGATCATGGCCTAATGCAGCGCCGTGATTGGAGGAAGCCGGATTCGTCATTTTGGACCCACAAAGAGGGCTTGCGACGGGCGCTTTTTTTTAAGAAAAGGAGTGAAATGTCAATTTTGATGAATTAAAGTGCCCTTGTTTTTAATAGGATTATTAAAAACCGGGCACTAATAAATCGAAATCGACCTTCACTTTAAGCACTTTGAGATTGTAATATAAAATGTGTAATTATGCATAGTAAAACATTGCAATATACTTTTATTTATGTTGCCCCTTTTCCTGTAGATTTTTCAGTCCTGATAATTGAAAGAGCACACGGAAGGCTTCACAAGCCTAAACTTTTCACATAAATTTCTTTACTTTGCAGTATTTTATGATTTCTGCTGAAGCCTAACATATGAGGTTTTGTTAAAATAATGATAGTGGCAAGTCCTGTCTTCTGCAGATTCAAGTGCAGATTGGTTCATCTAAATAAGGAAAATGGTGGGCGGAGTCTGACTATTGACAAAGAATTACAGCAAACAATGTGTTAATCAGTTCTAATATAGTTCAGACTGCTGATATGTTAATCTACTGGAAGACGTTTTTTTTTTTTTATTTTATCATGCATATCAGAGTACTATTAAAACATGTTAAAGGGACATTATACACTAGATTTATCTTTGCATAAATGTTTGTAGATGATCTATTTATATAGCCCATAAAGTTTTTTTTTATTTAAATGTATAGATTTGCTTATTTTTAAATAACATTGCTCTGTTTGTGTAAAGAGTCTTTTCATATGCAAAGGAAGGGGGAGGGGGAGTGTCTGTTTTTTCCACTTGCAGTGAGTGGGTGACCCAGTGACCTTTTTAACAGAGCTAAATTGGGAGCTTCTAAGTAAGTTTTTATATCAGTATCTGTGCATCTTATTCTTTATAGTAGTGTCTATTACATGCAGTTATATGAAAATTAGTGTGTACTGTCCCTTTTAAATTTTTTAGCTTTTTAAAATTGTTTTGAAAATAAGGTGGAGGTACAGGTCTTTGCACAATTTTTTATCCTGTGAATAAATTGCCCCCTTGTTGGTGAAGGCAACCCTCAGGTATTTTGGTAGATAAATGAGTCCTCCAACAAGTGTAAAAAAAAAATCAATACATAATTATAAAATGCCTTTTCTTCAGTGCAGCAAAGACAAAATTAAATTTTAATGTTCCTTTTATTGTAAGAAATACAGTTTAAATAGGAATGGTATAATGACACATTTAACAAAGATGTGTTACATTTACTATAAGAAATTAAAACAACTTTTATTGTATGCCATTAGAATGTATGTGTTTAAAAGTGGCTAGTGAATTTGTTTTGGTTTTCTTTCCTTACTCATTACATTTTGGGGGTAGACTGGAACTGTCACAGGATTGTGTGTATTGAGACTTCCCAGATGTAACATGTCTCTTGGTTAATCGTCTAACTGCATTCATATTTTGAACCTTAGGGTTGCAGGTTCAAGTCTTATCATAGTATTCCAACCCTTTTCAGTCAGAGGATAACACTGAGTGCCATTAACGTGATGGTAAAATCTAGCGTTTCAAAAATGTAAGGATTTACCATCACTAAAAATAAATGCGACTTTCTCATCAGTTTAAAAACAAACAAAACAAAAAAAAACTGATGAATAGGAAACTTTATTTTACTGCAGCTTTAACCTAAGTGCCCTCAGCCGCCCACGGCACAACTCTATCTTTTGTTGAAAAGCAGGACTGTAAGCTCAGGCGTGTGCATGTGTCTGAAGCTCATTATTATTATTTTTTTTTTATATATAATAAATACATCTAGTACAGGAGAAAGAGTGTCTTGCTCTGAAGAGCTTACCGTCTATAGGTTGAGGAAGTTTTGCAACAAATTTATACATTTTCAAGAGCACTAAATGGCAGCACTACCTCCTGCTATGTAGTGCTCCAGAAATCTACCTAGGTATCTCCAACAAACAATACCATAGGAATGAAGCAAATTTGATGGTAGAAGTAAATTGGAAACTTTAGTTTTTTCTAAATTGTATGCTCTACATCACTAAAGAAAATATTTTGGTTTCATATCCCTTTTAATCCTAATAATAGTGGTAATAGTAGTTGTAGTTTTAATAGTAGGACATGGCTTTTAATCACGGTCCAAGCTGAAAAGTAATGTATAATATTGCTTGTGTTTCATTGGCTAACAAAATAATAGGAGAATGCTTTTGAATTTAATTTACTTTTGTTTATCACTAGTAGAGAGGGTAAACAAAACCCAGTGTGAAGTGCAGAAAAAAAGGACAAAAAGATATTTTAGTGTCAGGCTAAGCAGCAGGAACACACTTTCTATTCTGTTGATTTAGCTAGAAATATCGTGTTCACATATCTGTTCTCCACTTGTTTTACAATCAAGACCACCCGACAAATGCAGGATGGTGCCTTTTCTAACCTACAGTGCATATGTATTCATGTTTTTCTTTCCATTCACGGATATCTCCAGCTGGGAAAATATAGTGTGTAGAATTTTCTGTGCCTTTAGCTGACATTTCCCATAAATTGCAACAGAAACACTGTTATCAGCAGCTTAATAGCAGCTCTACAGATCAAGTCTCAGCATGACATAGAAACTATGGTAACCAAATTTTCCAGGATGATAAAAGAGAAAGGAGGTTTAAGAAGAGAAGTAACTCAAACAAAATTGTAAATATAGGTCATATTACTATAGCTGATAAGAGGTTGATGGATTAATATTATTGTGCTATAAAATTTCCATGATGTAGCTGAACCATTAGTTAAAATGTGTTCAGCACTTTGTTCTCATCACAGAAGGTGGTTTAGCTAGTAGATTTTTTTTTATAGCACTAACTGAAGCACAGAAGTAAATTATTCTAGACATTTTATTTATTTTATAAAATATGATTATGGGTATGATTATTTTATATATATATATATATATATATATATATATATATACTTACTAATCTTACAGCGTTACATCAAATAGGGTAGTACTATGCAGGGGTGTAATAATTACATCATGAGATGTTGATGATTAAGGTTAATTTTTCTTTCTTGGATGTAGTGTATTAAAAATAAAAGTATTGAAGTTTATTTTTTGTAAAGTTAAAAAAACAAACAAAAAAAAATCAAAAAAATTATATATATATATATGTGTGTGTGTGTATATGTATATATGTATGTGTGTGTGTGTATGTATGTATATGTATATATATATATATATATATATATATATATATATATATATATATTACTAAAATGGTCCTAATATAATAGCTTATAGGAGAGCAGGGGGAGAGAGAGAACCCATAAAGTTCATTAAAGGTTTTTATGAAGCTGCATGATTTCAAGTATGAGGGTAGCAAGTCAAAGAAAGAGTAGTTTGTTGGAACTACATTATTTTCAGTAATTAGCTATCCTTTCTGTAAAGTTCCAATGGAGGCTTTAAGAACAGGGAAATGAATGGAATTCAGGAATGTTTGGGCTGTGCATAAGGCTGTTTGCTAAGAACTACACTTCAGAAATATAGCTATAGAGAAAATAGATATGAATTGACTACTTGAGTAATCAAACCACAGTGCCTGCAACAGTGTTTTCCCCGTTGCTTTTTCAGTTGAGACGTGTAGGTAAATGTGTCTTTATTGCATGTAAGGGAAGTAAGGGTTGGTATTTTCCGTTAAAATGTTGTGGTTATAGTGGTGGCACATTACACACTCTGCAAACTTCCTTGGCAGACGGCCATTTCACTTCCTCACACAGAAGTCAGTGAGCCATTTAAAAGTACTAAAATATTAATTACTAATAAAACTGAAAAAGGAGTGAGAAAACGGCACACTATGTTTGTAACAAATGTCATGAAACAAGTCCAGCTATTTTTCCCTTTTAACAACGCATTGCCAAAATATGCTGTCCAGGGTTCATATTTTCTTTTTATTTTGATCACTTTCTTTTTTCAGTTCAGTTCAATCATATCTGTTTCTTACTAACAGAATGTTATATACCAGGAAATAGTTTATGGCACTTGTTTTATAATCACAATAAACCAGTCCTCAGGATTTTCCAGCTGTCCTGGTTTTAGAAGGGCCGTTAAAGCATAGGAAAGTCAAAATTAAATGTGCATGATTCAGATAGCGCATGCCATTTTTAAGACATTTGAAACTTCTATTTTCAAACGTACTTTGTTCTCTTGGTATCAATTGTTGAAAAATATGTACATATCCGAAACTACTGTGATCTAGCTAGTGATTGGTGCACATTTGTCTTATGTGATTTGGCTAACTAGATGTGTTCAGCTAGCTCCCAATAATGCACTGCTTCTCCTTCAGCAAAGTATAACAAGAGAATGAAGCAAATTTGATAATACAAGTAAACTGGAAAGTTGTTTAAAAATTGTATTCTCTGTCTAAAGCATGAAGGAAAAATGTTATGTTTTCATATCCCTTTAAGGTAGGGGCACTGTTATATTATAAGGACTGTATATGGAGTTTTGGGTGTGGCTTGTAGAACCATGAAAAGGAACATACGTTTTTCTTTTAGGCTCGTGTGAATAGAAAAATAAATATTGTGTTATTGACATCCATTTCTGACTATGGTTTCTAGCAGTTCTAGTAAATAAGAGGTGGTTCTCAATTTAAAGGGACAGTAAAATAAAAATGAAACGTTCACGTTTCAGATAGAACATGCAATTTTAAACTTTCCATTTTACTTCCGTTGTCAAATTTGTTTCAGTCTCTTGGTATCTTTTAATGAAGAGTAAAACTAGGTAGGCTCATAAGAGCTCAGGAGTTTGCACATGTCTTGTAACATTATTTGTAGTTTTGTTATACAGTGTTGCAAAACACTGCTGCCATAGAGTACTATGGACACAGATTTTTATATAAAATGTTTAGTTATGCATAATGAAACAACTTTGCAATATATTTTTATTATTTATTTTGCTTCATTTTCATGTTGTTGAGCTCTGAAAATTGAGCCATTTCTGCACCCTGATAACCTTTCAAGGCTAACCCTGCTCAGATACATGTCCCTAATTTGATTTAACTGATCACAACTGCAAAAAATGAATTTTATACAAACTTTATGACTGTGGTTAGCCTTATTGTTTTTAAAGCATTACGACTTGGCTGATATGTTCTGTAGCAGCACAACAGAAATGTTTTGTAAAACTACAAAGTATTTCTTGTAAGAATACATTGCTAGTTCCAATGATACTGTCACTACCTATTACGGGTATTGCACATCTCTGTGTTTGGTTTTTCTTGCATCACTTATCAAGCACAAGATAGTTGGCTAAATCTTTGTAATAAATATTTGTACAGATATTATCAACACCACCAAGACTATCACCCTGGGTTGATTATCAAAACGGTATTTCACTTACTGAAATGGAAAAAGCTCGGATTTAAAGGGCTTTAATTCAATTAGGTCTGTATCCCCTAAAACGCTTTTTAGTGATCCCTTCCATTGTCTAAAAAAGACATAAAATACATTTATTATCCCCTAAGTTATTGGAGTTGTCACCTTTTTAATTGCAGGATTTATCACAGCACTGCAGAATATGTTGGCACTTTATAAATAAAGTATAACAATAATTATAAAAAGAAAAGAATTTGTTCAGCCAGCACAATGTTTTTTCTTCTTCTGCTTGGTTTAAACTATCTTAAGATATTTTTTTCATGCAGAATGGTGTATTAAATTACAAGGATTTGTACGTTTTTGGCTGTTGAAAGACGTTATTAGGTAGCATTTTAACACTACCGCTAACTCAATATTTATCAGCTGAGGATACACGAGCATCTCAACAGTTTATTGTGAATGTGTCCATATATTTGAACTGGAATACAACAGCTTTTTTTATTTTGTTTTACAATGGACATTTAGAAAGATAAAATCACTGGGAAGTATGTAGATGTACTAATTATTGTAATCTTAAAATTATATTCTTACTTTTACTTAATTAGTATAATTTTGTCTATCTTCTGTCTATCTATCTGTCTATCTATCTAGTGTTTTGTATACTCCTATGTATGTAAACAGGATTACTTTTCCTCTCTTAAGTATGTCTCATTTTATGTTTATTATGTTTCTAAGATACTACATTATTTGCTTTTGATCCCTTTGGTTTTAAGTGAATGACAGCTGAAAAGGAAAGCTTCTGTATCTAGGGATTTAATAAAAGGAGACTTCAGTCATTTTGGCGCCCTTCAGATTGAATAACCTTTAGAGGCCTAGCCAATTTCTGCCCCAGAAAATGCTGTTTTAAGCCTATTTAAAATCTTAAATGAGAAATAAAAAAGCTTATGTTGAGCTGAATTCAATTGAGCAGCAGTGAAATAATCACAGTATTGTCACAGTATTGTTGTTATCATCGTTTAATTTTAATGTTGTGGGCTTTTCCCAAGTGTTTATTTTTTACATTTAATAGGGTTTTGAATACTTTTTGCTATCTCACCATTTACAGTTTTGTGTGCGCCATAGACACCATGTTCTTCTGTGTGTGTGTATATATATATATATATGTGTGTGTATAAACTTTTTTTACCAAAATTGATGTTTTTAATAGTATATAACTTGCAAATAGGTTAAGAACTAAAAGGTTATTAGTAAGATTTTCAGATCCTTGTTTTAAAATATGTAATTATTCATTGGAAAACTAGAATCTGTAATATAATGTGCACAGTGGGGAGAAATTGATATGTAAAATCCTAATTGTGCTGGTATTGTCTACTGTAAGGATTCAACAGGGTCCCTATGGTTCTGCTTTCTGTGTTAAATAGATTTTGAATGTAAGTCAATTTAGGCCAGCCAGACAACAGTAGTCCATTTTTCTCTTTCAAACACTGGACTTGCATCAGAAAAAAATGATAAAATAATGTGGATAATAGAAACCCTGCAGTTTGAATCAAGTCTAATAGGACAAGACTCTACAACTGTCAAATGGTGTGATTGATTGACATCTACTTTACAGTCCCTTGAGCAAAGCAATATAGTTCTTGCCTCTTCTGAGAAGATTTCACGTGCCACTCAGGGTTGCAGATTATCTGCTAGGAGAGCCAATAACTTAGATAAAACACATTATGGGTAATGATGTTTACCGAAACAAGTGCCTGGAATATATCTCCATGAAAACAATCATTCATTGTATGCATAGTAACAAGACAAAGATTGCATTTATTTTATTTGCATTCATTTTATAACACTACATGTACATTGAGTGTATTACAAAAATGTAATTTAAAGTCAGACACACACGTCTATGTGTATACAGTATATATGTGTGTGTGTATATAAAAAAAATATATATATATATATACACACACACCAGGGGTCGATAAATCTGTTTAAAGTTTTGGAGTCAGTAAGAATACTTAGTAGACAGTGGTATCTGTATACAGGTCTATGGAGAATAACCCAAAAAGTTAAGAGCCAGGGGTAAAATTCGAGGAGCCAGTGGCTCCTGGGTTTGTCAAGCCCTGACATTCTCTCTCACACACACACACACACACACACACATATATTAATCTGAATAGATTTGAATACAAAGTAAAGCTTGAATTATTTTAGGTGCTCTAAATTCCTACAGGAGATAAAATCTATATAGCATTACTGATAAATATTCAGAGCTATATTTCAGAAGTGAAAGGCCGGAATGTACCGTATTTATTCCTTTTTATCTGCAACTTGGTGGTGTTCGTTAGGTGTGCTATCTTTGTTGGAACATAGTACTGATAAAGGTAATTATTAGAAGATGGTGACAAATTAAATGACATCTTTTGTAAATGAGCATTTTAGATTTAAATATGTTCCCTTATTTTACTATGTGTTATGCATAAAGTTAAACCACTAGGATGACCCCATTCTGTTCCGAATCCAGATAAGAATATTGCCAGTGTAATGCTATTCCTGACCAAATATTTAACTTTGCTTAGAAACTAAGTGCTTCATTATTTTGCCTATTTTTCCTATAGTTTACAATGGAAAATTATAGTTTTTCTTCTTTGCCTAAAGAAGCTGGGGGTATATTTCTATTGAATTTAGAACTCTGACCATCTTATATGCCTCAATTGCTTGAAACATGCTGTACCCAATTGTCCATAGCAAAGGAGGAAACAACTTTTCAAGGGGTGTGTCCCAATGCCTAATTCAGCACAAAGTTTACCAACAAAATGACACGTTTAAGTGGTTTTAAACATTTTATTTTTTATGCAAATCTTTTGCAGTACAAAAAAATGTGAGAAAGCAATCCGTTGCGGGGGGGGGGGGGGGGTTGGGTGTCTAAATGAATTTCACTGGCAATACTACCACCGAACTAAAATTTATGACAATATTACACTACAATTACCTGATATTAAAGGGACACTAAAGTTATTTTTTATGATTCAGATTTTTAACTTATAAAAAAAATAAAAAAGTCCAATGTAGTTCTATTATCAATTTGTGCTATCAACCCTACAGTACTGTGTGTGTTTTTAACCCAGAAAATGAGTTAAGCACACAGTAACTCGTAACCCGCAAATCACTGCTGGTCCGGTTCAATACCTGCTGGTGATCCACTCAGCAGGGCTAGTTCCACATCAGAGTTGTGCGACTATAGCTGGTGATTGGATAATTAACAGGTTCCATTTGGGACATGCAGTGCTCCGCTAGTCGTAAATGGCCATAGTGCTGTTTGTTAAATGCACAGAAGTGTAGGGTAGATAGTTTAACCCCTTAAGGACAAGGCCATTTTTCAATTTCTTTCCCTGAAGGACCAGGGCTATTTTTAAATTTCTGCGGTGTTTGTGTTTAGCTGTAATTTTCCTCTTACTCATTTACTGTACCCATACATATTATATACCGTTTTTCTCGCCATTAAATGGACTTTCTAAAGATACCATTATTTTTATCATATCTTATCATTTACTTTAAAAAAATGATAAAATATGAGGAAAAAATGAAAAAAAACACACTTTTTCTAAATTTGACCCCCACAATCTGTTACACATCTACAACCACCAAAAAACACCCATGCTAAATAGTTTCTAAATTTTGTCCTGAGTTTAGAAATACCCAATGTTTACATGTCCTTTGGTTTTTTTTGCAAGTTATAGGGCAATAAATACAAGAAGCACTTTGCTATTTCCAAACCACTTTTTTTTCAAAATTGGCGCTAGTTACATTGGAACACTGATATCTTTCAGGAATCCCTGAATATCCATTGACATGTATATATTTTTTTAGAAGACATCCCAAAGTATTGATGTAGGCCCATTTTGGTATATTTCATGCCACCATTTCACCACCAAATGCAATCAAATAAAAAAAAAATGTTCACAAACTTTAGGTTTCTCACTGAAATTATTTACAAACAACTTGTGCAATTATGGCATAAATGGTTGTAAATGCTTCTCTGGGATCCCCTTTGTTCAGAAATAGCAGACATATATGACTTTGGCGTTGCTTTTTGGTAATTAGAAGGCCGCTAAATGCCACTGCGCATCACACGTGTATTATGCCCAGCAGTGAAGGGGTTAATTAGGGAGCATGTAGGGAGCGTCTAGGGTTAATTTTATCTTTAGTGTAGTGTAGTAGACAACCCCAAGTATTGATCTAGGCCCATCTTGGTATATTTCATGCTACCATTTCACCGCTAAATGCGATCAAATAAAAAAAAACGTAAATTTTTTTACAATTTTAGATTTCTCACTGAAATTATTTACAAACAACTTTTGCAAGTATGGCATAAATGATTGTAAATGCTTCTCTGGGATCCCCTTTGTTCAGAAATAGCAGACATATATAGCTTTGGCGTTGCTTTTTGGTAATTATAAGGCCGCTAAATGCCGCTGCGCACCACACGTGTATTATGCCCAGCAGTGCAGGGGTTAATTAGGTCATTTGTAGGGAGCTTGCAGGGTTAATTTTAGCTTTAGCGCAGAGATCAGCCTCCCACCTGACACATCACACCCCAGGATCCCTCCCAAACAGCTCTCTTCCCTCCCCCATCCCACAATTGTCCCTGCCATCTTAAGTACTGGCAGAAAGTCTGCCAGTACTAAAATAAAAGGTGTATTTAAAAAAAATGTATAGCATATTTACATATGCAGCGGTGTAGGATGCCCCCCCAAACAGCTCTCTACCCTTCACCTCTAACTTACTGGGAGCCATCTTGGGTACTGGCAGCTGTCTGCAGTGAAGCAGTGAAGCAGTTCCCACCCGCTCCCTCCCCGTGCACGTGCCCGCCCCCGTGCACGCGCGCGCTCCGGTGCACGCTCCCGACAACCCCGCCCGCGATCCCGCCCCCTTCTGTCTTCAGCCTTTCATCGATGGCCGCCCACCCGCCTCCCACGTCAGCTCCCACCCACCAACGATTGCGGCCATCGATGCCGGTGCAGAGAGGGCCACAGAGTGGCTCTCTCTGCATCGGATGGGGGAAAAATGTTATTGCAGGATGCCTCGATATCGAGGCATCACTGCAATAACTGTAAAGCGGCTGGAAGCGATCAGGATCTCTTCCAGCCGCTTTAATCCCCAAAGTCGTACAGGGTACGTCGCTGGTCTTTTAAGACCAGGTTGTGTGCGACGTACCCTGTACGACTTGTGTCGTTAAGGGGTTAAAATGCTCTAACACAGGGTTCTTGAAACTACTGGGTGGCTACACCATGTTTTTACTGGGTCGCAGCTTGTGTGTGTGTTGTAGGAGAGTGTGTGTGTTATTACACTTTTAAGTTTGACTACAATCAGGAATAACGTATGCACACACTTTAGTCCCTTTGACAAAAATTGCAGCTAACTTGTATATTGCTTCCGAAATTTTCAGACCAAGCAAAAATATAGGGTCGCAAAGTTAATTGGTATCATGGTACTGAGTCTTGGGTAAAAAAAAGTTTGAAGAACCCTGCTCTAACATCAGAGCATGTAATTTTACACTATTATGACCCTTTATGTAACATTTATGAAATAAAATGTTAGATGATTACAAAGAATCACACAGCCCCCACCTACTGCATAATGCCACTTATCTGGCAATGTTTTCTGAGAATAAGACTGGCTTTTATGTTACTGACTTTTTGTTAAGTTCAAACATGTTTTTATGTCACAGAATGTGCCAGCAATACCTCCAATCATAATAAGAAACCCACAGTTAAAACATAACCATGGCATATAGATGGGGTGGGACTACACTGGGCAGTAGGCATACATACATACTTCATTCTGGAACCTATTGAAGGAAAAAACAAACCATTGTAATGTATGAATAAATAAAAATAAGACCTTTGAGCACTGGTATTCCTTTATCTGGTGCATTGTGCCTGTTATACTAGAGCACCAAGTCAACTACTACAGTTTTCTAGTGTGTATATATCAATGGATAAATGGAATATTAAACAGATGTGTATATTGGTATCTATCACACATCTGTATGACATCATTATACAAATTATAAATCCTCTGTATTGTACCATTGAATACTCTTTGTATTATTAACTTTAAAAAGCACTGCCATGTCCCGTCATTTTTACAGAAGTAATACAATGAAACATGGACCTTGCAACAAAGGGAAGATTGATACTACCAGAAATAATGGGGGACCTTGAACATTACATTGTGTATTAAACCACAAAGGCTGTTTTTTCCTTTACTTGGTATCAAACTCCAATTGACATAACAATTGATCACATATATATGTAGAAAATAGCAACAAGAATCTGATTTTCTATAGATTTTTCTTTAACAGGAAAATGTTCTTTTCTTGTAGGGGATTAAATAGAACATTTCTGCCATCTGTGATTTTTGTGCCTCTGTGTTTTCAAGTAAAGACATAATGGAGGAGTGATCTAGTAAAGGCAGTTGCAGCTCTTTAAAGAATTGCTTATTAGGAGTCTTTATGATTTACTGAGGCCTCAGCTGGCTGCCAGCAGAGGTTTAGGAATGTGTTCTCCAGGGTCTGGTAGCAAAAGATGAAAAGGACCCAGTGCTGGCACAAAAGCAAATAAATGCTTTGACTTTAACTAAAACATCATAATTTATGAGCCTGCTTTCCACACTCTCTAGCACAGCATGAATAGATAACATCTTTTAGTCTTGCTTAGAATATTTGCTGCTTTGGAACATCTCTTTTTAAAGCTAAGTAAGAAAAGTCATCTTCTCACCTGCACATTTTTTATTTATTTAAAGTAATATAGGTTTGCAGATTTTAGTGCAAGTTCATACTTTTTTACAACACCCTGCTATGTGGAATGTATCATTAGTTATGTGCAATGATGTACTGCAGCTTTTATGACATCTTCCAGCCTAAGTCCCTCTCCATCTGCTTTAACACTTTTTTATTTTCTGGCTGTGATTCTGAGCATATAATCTTGATTCTGCTTGTAAAATGGCTCCACTGATGAGCTCAGTGAATTTCTTTTGTGAGTTGCTTTTGTTTGGCTGAGTTTTCTCAAGGGCCTTTAGTTGAAAGTGATGATTTCCTTTCTAATGTGAAGTCTAAAAGAATAGGGATTTAATGTTGGATTGTTAACTGTTCAGGCCCATGTCACAATGCAGTCTTGTATGAACTTCAGATTAGTCTACAAAAATGTTAGTACATGGAGAATAGCACTGCACAATCTGTTGGCACTCTACAAATAACTGTCAATAACTATGTCATTACCACATACAACATGACATAGGTAAACAGTAGACTACAAAGAACATTTTCTTATTTCAAAAATTTTCAGGGACACTAAAAAAAATTAGGTGATGCACTAAAGTTATATAATAACTATAGAGTTTCAAAATGCTTATTTTTCACAAAGCACCATATTTTTGTATATATCAAGTATAATGCATCAGCAATATAGAATGTTTGTAAATTATGTTCAGAACCTAGTGTGACGTTATTATTTAACATCAAACCCAGTAAGAAACACATTTTCTTGTTTTTTTTGGTTGTTGTTATTATTTAACATCCATCCATATACAGTAAACTGTAAACTGTTTATCTGGGTTAAATGCAGATGAAGAAAGACTATAGATAATCAAATTATAATAAATATTTCAGAAAACAGATTATATTTTAAGACCGGTTTCTATCAAAACCTGGATCCCAACTTTTTGCGAGAAAAGTCTACATAAATAAGTATTTGTTTCATGGAAAAATAGCTAAATATGAATTTTTTTTACTGTCTTTTCACTTTTTAGCAATATCCTTTTATCCTTAATAATATTACTATTTGTTGGTCACTCTATCTTTCTCAGGCCAAGCAGTTTTAATTTTTGAGCCTTATTTTATCAACATAACTAGACAATTAGCGATTTCATATGACACATTAGCACAACTGCTCAATTTGCTGGTATATTTTGCCTTTTATACACTATTAAGCATCTGAGCTATGTCAGGAGATCTCAGTGAGTGATATACGTCTAATGAAAATTAAATATCTCTTTGCCCCTTACTTTGTATCTGTCTTGTTTGTTGTGTTTCTTTTTCTATGTAAAGAAGCCATTTTGTGATAGAAGCGGCAGACATAGAATATGTAATTAATGCAAAGTACAGGAAGCCAGTGTGACAGATAAGCTGATAGCTTTGCAATCTATTACTTGTCTAAACTGGTTTGAGGGACTCGAGGAAAGTTTTTTTTTTTTTTTTTTTTCTTCTTTTCTGCCGCTGAGCTCAAACCATGTATTAAACAGCACTACAGCAGACAACAATAACAGGCTTTGCTACTGAGGATACTGCTTTGTTCCCTGTAGCACTCATTAATTACATAATGCTTTGGACAGTGATGTATTCTCTTCCATTAACAAATATTGAATGCCCATGTGAGACTATATGTACATTAAAAAACCATTTGTTCTTTTGTGGAAAAAAAATTAACAAAAGCAATCTCAGGGTAATAACTGATTAAGAAAACTGTTGCTAGCTTTCAGGACACTACTTTATGTACATATATTACAAAATGTTTAATGTTATACCATAAATTTGTTGTTTTAAAGGGGTTAACTTTACAAAGATAATTATATATATATATATCAATAATAATTAAAAAAAAACACACACATTGCTGGATAATTTATTGATTTATTACACTTGCTGCACTCTTTCTTGTAGTAGAAGACATATTCTGCATTGTTGCCATACCACATTGCTTATTGACACAATGAATTTCATTACTTCTATAGAACAATACTGTTACTATGGAAGCAAGAAAAAAAAGGAAAGCAGCAAGAGATGCTTTTAGCTGACCAGTCAACTGAATATTGACCAACTGTCTTTTCATGAGGAAGAAATAGATGGCAGTGAATAAGCTCGAGTCTAGTTTTCCAAGAAGCTGAATGATTTTCCCAAATCAATACAGCTCATCAGGCTTCAGAACAAAAGCTGCAGGGTATGCGACAGTGATTGAGGTGGTTATAGGTTCTCTTGTGTGTAAGAGCTGGCAAACCAATGGGAAAGCAATGGCCGAGTAATGCTTTTCATTGCCTTCTCTTTGTGCTTCTTGCAGTTGAGGTTTTCAAAGATCTGCATTACTGTATCACTGTTATATACAAATATATAAAGGCTATGATACACTCATCCATATGTTTGTTTAATTCAAACAAGTGATATTTTTGCCTTTTTCTACTTCTAGATTTAAATAGCTGCATAAAATATAGTTGAACATGTAAATGACTGCTACATCAATAAAGTGAAACACCATTAATAAAGCTAAAGGCTATCTACTTTGTCACTTAGATTGAAGGCCTATCTAAAGTTGCAATTTCTAGCCTTTTCAGTTTTTTAATCTGTGCTGAGTACATTAACACCAGAGCAATGTGTCTTAGAGGTTTATGACTGTAGTAGCAGCAGCTCACTAGGGCATAAAGTGTTTCATTATGCTTCTCTTTGTTAGCGTTGCCCTATCTCCTGAGCTCCATTGCAATACATTATTTGTTCAGATAAAGCCCAATGTTCAGGGTGACTAATCACAGCTCTGTGTTCCAGATGGTTTGATTACAGGATGTGGTTAAAGTGACTCTTCAAACATTTGGCTCAGCAGTAGGGCTCTTAAAAATCCCCATGATACTGTTTCTGGTCACCTGGCATATTTTACATTTCCAGTCTACTCTGTCTCTGAGTTTTGGGAAGCACCTCCTGGATGATGCAGCGTCAGTTCCTGTTAATAAAAGGCTTTTTAGTTTTAAGAATTCAGTTTAGTGATTATGTTTGTGTGCGTGACACCACAAAATTCTTTTGTATATCATTAATTTTCCATGTAAAGTAGAACATCTAATTTGCTAACTGCTCATGTCAGATACCTTAAGAAAAGCTTTTTTTCTCCACAGGACTGTTAGTAAATACATAGTTATGAAAAATACATGAATACACATTTTACCCCATTCAACTTTACTTCTTACCGACTGATGAAGTAGTTTAATTTTTTTTTTAAATGATAGAACTATTCAGTGAATTGTATTTTTCTTTTTGGTTCTAATTTAAATTTGGTTGGTTTAGCAGTGTTTTTTTTTTTTTTTCCTTTTTCTCTCTTTTTTTCCACTCTGCATTTTGATATGTGGACATGATTTATAGACTTTGAAAAAACCTTATGGTAAATAGTTAATTTGATATATATGCTAGTGGGATTTAGTATTGATAAAATTCTGTTCTTCTTCTTCGTTTGTGTACATTTAAGGGGATACTTTGTTAAAGAATTATCTCCTAAATATTTTTTTTTTTTTTAAGTGGCTTAATTCATAAGCCGTTAATAAGTGTGATTCTTAAACAGAAATAGGTTTGATAATACTCCAAACAATGTGGCTGTTAAAAAAACAACAAAAACAGAAATATAGTGAATTGAAATTAATTTACCTTTTAAAATGTGATTTAAAGGGACACTAAATCCAAAATTTTTCTTTCACGATTCAGATAGAGAATTCCAATTTACATCTATTATCTAATTTGCTTCATTCTTTAGATATCCTTTGTTGAAGATATAGCAATGCAGATGGGTGAGCCAATCACACGAGGCATCTGTGTGCAGCCACCAATCAGCAGCTACTGAGCCTATCTAGATATGCTTTTCGGCATAGGATATCAAGAAGCAAATTAGGTAATAGATGTAAATTAGAAAGTTGTTTAAAATTACATACTTTTTCTAAATCATGAAAGAAAAATTTGGGTTTTATGTCCCTTTAAAATCATTCTTATTTTATATAAAGTATTTTACTTTTTTTTTTTTTTTAAGCAAAATAACTTGAAACTAAAAACTATTGTTAAAATTTAAGGACTGTAGGAATAGAGCAATGCAATTTATAGGAGTTTAATGAGAACAACACAATTTGTGAAATTGATAATGCAATAAGTCATCACTTTTGTTGTCATGTAAAAATACTTTTCATCAAGTATGCATGTTAATATATATGCATTTTTAAAAAAATATATTTTTATAGTCGGTTAAATGCTTAAGCAAAGTATGCTCGCTTAATGGAAAACGTATGCTAGATTATTTAGGATATCAGTGTTTTTTTGGGTTAATCTAGCCAATCATAATACATTTCTGGCAGCAAACCTTAACCAATCACAATGTCGTCTTGCATTGAAGATTTGAAACCCTTCAGGGAAAGGAAATGACAAAAGCCTTTCACTAAGGACTACGTTTAAGTACTTAAGCAGACTTTCCTGTTTTTAATTTTCTTACTCTTGGAATGGTGGGGTGTTGTTTTTTTATATTTCCTTTCAAGTAGTTTTAATTATACATATGTGCTACATCAGAGACTTTGTAACACAGCACTCCAGATTTCTACATATATAGCTCAAAATGTTGTAACCTTCTGGCAATACAAATGTATTCCAGGACTGTAAATATTGAGGGCATGCTGAAGAATTTTAAGCAGCTGGAAAGGTCTTTGACACCACACGCTAGCCTGGAGAGCAAATGATCCTAAGCCTTATTAAAGCTTTTCAGTGTGGGGGTAGGAGGGTGCTAAATACAGGATGAAGACATTCACTTTACCAAATAACAATCTCATGCTGCAAACAGGAGACTTTAAAATCATTTTGTGAGCTTTTGAAATAAATTAAAATAAATGTTTTTATGCATTTTTTTTATATAGTGAATATACACACAAAACTAAACACTATATAGAACTCTACAGTATTTTAATTAATTTTTAGTATTGTGAAAACTATGCATTATCTTGTGCTAATTCAGAAGGAAAATCCACCTTCAAAGATGTGAATGTCAAAACTCTAAATATTCCATTACAGGTTTATTTCCTGGGTTTTACGCTTTTTTTAATTTTTACTACATATGTATATGCTTTGTATTTTCTCTTTGTTCCACACAGGCTAGAACAGTTTATACTACTTTTAAGAATAACACAGCACACACATCTCTTTCTAACACTTTCACCGTTTTAAAAAACAGTTATACATACTGATTTATAGTTTTACACCTAATATGTGGGCACATTTTTTTTTTTTTTTAATAAAATAATAAAAGCAACATTTAAGAGGTGTTGTTTTATGACGCAGCTAGGCAAAACCTATTTCCTACTGGCAGTTCTATCTTGATTGTGCATACACATACACAATTTCCTGTGGGTTTAAACATGAGCCCACTAAAACCAAAAAAAGGAAGTATACAGACCACAACTATTAAAAGCAAATCCTACTGAATGTCTAAATGTGCTTTAAAAATGATTAAAAAAAATATGAATTCAAAAGCATTTTTTCCCTCCCAGGTGTACTGGTCGTAAATGTCACATGGCGGAACAAGACCTATGTAGGGACATTACTGGATTGTACAAAGCATGACTGGGCTCCTCCAAGGTAAACTTCTGTTTTGAACAAAGCCTAATGAATGACACAGATTAATATCTCCTTTACTTACAATGGTTTTATCATTTTTAAGTCTTAGGAATTGTATATATTTTCAAATGTTTTTGTAGACTGTAAGATAGACATAATATTAAACTGCAAATTTTCTACA